>NC_056751.1:279662031-279832031 GCF_019279795.1 Protopterus annectens
ACCAGTCCTTTGCTATATAGCTCTTACAAGGGCTGTCTGGTAGTGGTCTAGGTAGAGAGTGGGCTGAACTAAAAGGGCTGTACAAACCTAATTGTCCTGTAGGTGGTAAGAAGAGAAAGGTTAAGATTTAAAAAGCAGTGCACTCAGATCCTGTAACAGAGAGACCCAGGAATCAAGGCTTACTTCTCAAAAGTCCTCTTTATTGCCAAGCAGTGCACGGTACAAACTTCAGACGATGTCCTCCAAGTGCTATTTAGTATGGATTTACAGTTAGTAGAGTCTCCTTATAAACACCAAATTTAGGGAGGGTCCAAAGGGATTAACCACTCTCCCGGTGGAGGCATGAGGGGGCATGGACTTTATTCAACCTCCAAGAGGGGGTGTGGGTTCTCCTTGCAGACCTGTTACAGATCCTTGTTGTGGTGTCTTTCGGCTTTTCCCGGTTAGGGGTCGCCAAAGCGGGACTCCGGTCCGCTAATGATTGGCAGTAGATTTTTACGTGCCGAGTTGCCGGCCCTGATGCACAACCTTCAGCGAAGGTACGCCCATTCATACATGCCTCCACACAGAAGATGCTCTAGCTTTGAATCGAACAGGACAATGTCTTACTGTGAGGTGACAATGCTACCGCAGCACCACCACCGCAGTCTGTTACAGATCCTTGTAGAGTTTAAAAACATCAAAAAAAAAAGTCCCAAACAACTGCAAATTACATTGACCAGGTGATAGCTTCGACCCAGCTGTGCCGGGAATTTATCGGTCCGAGCTTCGACCCAACTGTGCAGGGAATTTATCGGTCCGAGCTTCGACCCAACTGTGCAGGGAATTTATCAGTCCGAGCTTCGACCCAACTGTGCAGGGAATTTATCGGTCCAGGTTCTTGCCATCTATCTTATTAAATATTGCATTTTCGTTAGAGCTCAGAAACATACATAATGAATATAAATAGAAAACAAACTAATAAACACACTAATACTCTACCTGTGTAAATAGAGTAAATTCTGTGTTGTAACTGGCTGTTTTAATTGTAAAAAAAATCATCATTTAGTATGTCTCCCCCAAATCAGCTGTTTAACAGTGGGAGTCCTGCCAGAACATAATAAATCAATCCAGGGGGAATCTTCTATATATTGCGAAAGTATGACAAATGTTTTCTCTAGTTTCTTCTTGTGAAGAAAAAAAGGATTAATTTCTTCTACTACTTTTGTTTGGAGTGTGTGTATGACTCTGTTTAAAGTTTTTCTAGGACTATGACCACTGATGCTGTTTTCAGAAGGTTTGCTTGGCTGCATTCTCAGAATCTCACAGATGGTTTAAAAATGAGATTTTAAATTTTCCCTTAAACAGAGATTTAGTGTTAGGCTCTTCTGGTGCAGAGGTAATCAAAGACTGTGATGAAAGGGGCAAGATAATCCAGGCAATCGCCCAGATTTTTCAGATCTCCTTTTCCAATTTGTCAAAACTGGATGAGGACAATAACAGAATAAAGTCTCAACAGAATTCAGGTAAACAGACTAGATAGTAGAAGGGGCAAGGGGGTTCCAAAAAAAGTCTCAAACCTTCCAAAACCAAGGACAGATCAACAAGTCTGTATGACTATTCAAAAGACCTTGTGCCCCCCCCCAACCTGAGCCCTTTTCTCTTCCAGAAAGACTGAATATCCATTTTTCTCTTTGGGAACAAATGGGTTCTGCAACTCATTTAACAGGGTTACAGACAGCAGGGGGAGAAAACTCCTCCTTTCCATAGAGTCATTCCTCATCCTGCAGATCAGATTCTTTTGTTTCCACCTGGTTCTTCGTCATATGCTGTCCCAAAGAGTGATAGAACCAGTTCCTCCTTCCCAGCTGAGAAAGGAGTTTATTCAAGGATATTCCTAGTGCCAAAGGAAGAAAATGCTTGAAGACCAGTTTTGGTTGTTTCTTTCCTAAACCGGTTTGCGATAGTGACCAAATTTAAGCAGATGTCACCACATCCTGTTACCCCTTCTTCCTCTTTCAAATTTCCTGGTAACACTAGACTTAAAAGATGTTTATCATCACATCCCTGTTCATTCACACTTCAGGCATTCCTTAAGGTTTTGTGTGTCTGGATTATATTACCAGTTCTCTGCCTTACCATCTGGACTATCCACTGCACCAAGAGTGTTCACAAAGTGTCTAGCTCCAGTTATAGTTCATTGCATGCTACAGGGTATCCACATTTAGATTACTTGCTTATTTTTGCAGGGTCTTTTTTGAAATGTCAAGAGTCTCTCTTCAGTGAGAGATCTCTTTCACATGCAGGATTGAGTTTCTGGGATGTCAACTAGACACCTCAGTTCAGAGCTTTTCTTACACAGGAAAAGATAGACCTTTATGTAGATCTGTTTCTAAGGTTTTTTCACCCAGGCTTCAGTCACTGTGAGGGAATACCTCAGGACTTTGGGTCTCATAGCGTCTAGGATTCTCACAATACCCCAAGTAACATTTTACCTGAAAAGATGGTATCTAAAATCTCTTTGGTCCCAGCATCAACAATATCTTTTCAGACCCAGTACTGGGTTTTGTCAGAAGAGAATTTTTTGGTGAAGACAAGATATATTGTTAAATCCAGGTCTCCCCTTCTCCCTCCCTGTTCCAAAGCAGTCAGTTTTCTCAGACACATTGGAATTTGCTTGGGTAGCAGTTTTGGGAAGATAAAATTGCACAGGGTGTTATCAACAAGGACATATGCAAGCACTTAAATATCAAGGAGATGCTTTACCTAATCAAGGCACTCAACTCTCTGAACTATCTTTAGGCCCCAGGACCTCTTCAAGTGGTTACAGACAATTCCACAGTCATGTGGTACATCAGCAAGCAAGGGTGGGGAACTAGGATGTATCCCCCTTTGCAGACTAACCATGTTATCTTGGGATATAGCTTCACAGTACAGTCTCACTCCAAAGGCTTCCTACATTCCATCAGAGCAAAACTGTGTGGCAGACAAGCTGAACAGGACCAGATCAGACCCTCACAAATGGAAACAAGATTGGGAGTCTTCTAATATTTGATCCATCTGTGGGGAGTTCCTCAAGTAGACCTTTTTGCCTCCTCTCTGAACATTCAAATGCAAAAATTCTGTTCCAGGACTCAGTGCAAGAAGGCTTGGAAGACAGATGCATTTGTCTTTTCTTTGGAAAGGAATGTTCCTCTGTGCCTTTCCACCCTTTTCACTAATATCCAGGGCACTGCTGAAGATTCAGAAGGAATCTCCCAAGATCATTGTGGTGTCTCCCTTCTGGCCTAGACAACCATATTTCTCCCTTCTTTTGGAAGTGGCCGGAGGAAATCAACCCAAGCTTCCTTACAGAATGTATCTACTCACACAAGAACAGGGGTGTCTGACACACCCAAACATCAATAATCTTCAATGGACTGCCTGGATGACAGGGTCTTAACTCCTTTAATGCACCTATTTTCTGAGGATGTGCAGCAGGTACTAATGGAGGAAGAAAGCCTGCTGCTAGAAAATCATACATTAGCAAATGGAAAAGGTTTTCTAGTTGGTGCCAACAACATAACCAGCAACCATTAAGAGCTAGTTCTCTGTTTTTACAGTATTTGTGTGAGTTACCATCCTATGGCCTTTCTTTTCCCTCTATCAAGGCTCATTTATTGGCCACATCCGCATGTTTGCTCATGAATCCTCCTCTTTTCAAGGCAGTCTCATGTCAAAATGTTCTTCAAAGGGGTTTTACAGTCTCCAAGTAAACCAGTGGCTCTTCCTTGAGATCTTAATTCTGTGTTAGAAAAGCTAACACTTGCTCCATTTGAACCAGCTAATCTGTCTGACTGGAGGTTCTAAACATGGAAAAAGCTTTACTGATTGTTCTGATGTTTGCAAGAATGGTATCGGAGTTGTAAGCTCTTATGGTGGGTCAACCCTACCTCATTTCCCATAGGGACAGGCATTCTTTGAGAACTGATCCTTCTTTTATGCCTAAAAAGAGATCAGTCTCCCAGTTTTCTTTCCTAAACCTAAAAATGATGGAGAAAGAATATTCCACATCTTGGATGTCCAGACAACTCAGGTACTATCTTGACAGAACTATATCCTTCAGATCTTTGGATCAATTGTTCATTTCTTGTAAAGGTAAGAAGAAGAAAGAACCTGTGTCAAAAATGACTATTTCCAAATAGCAGTCGAAGGCTATTACTTTTTGTTATGCTCACCAAGACAAATCTATTCCAGGCAGGGTCAAGACCCACTCTACCAGGGGCTTGGCTTCATCTATGGCTTTTTTGAAAGATGTGGATTGTAGAAGCTGTTACTTGGCCTTCTTTACATACTTTTAACATAGCAATGCAAGCTTGATTCTTTCTCTAGGTTATGTTTTCTTATAACTATTCTCCAAGGGAGCCTGGACCCTTCTTCCTCTTCATAAACATAGTTGGCTATGGTAATCTATCAGTATAGCTAAGGCTAATGCAGCAGTGATCAATATGAAGAACATAGTACAGTTGTGTAAGATGAACTTCCATAACAGAAGATGTTCAAATGATCTTTGCTGCAGTAGCCATTCCCTCGCTCCACCCCCATTGTTTTTTGTTGTGTTTTTATGCCAGGGTATGGACATTTATTTTTTTGTTATTCCTAGCACTGTCCTTTGAGGGTTCAGCCTCCCTTTCTCCGCTTGTAGGAAAGCTCTGAAGGGCTTTGCACCCAAACATGTCTTTTAGTCAGCTCATCTCAAGCTGTTTGACAGTTTGGGTGCGTGGAAGGTGCCCTAAACTTTTGGAAGATGGGCAGCTGTTATATGCTTGGCAGGATATAACCAATATAGCTCAGGCTACTGCAGTGGTGATTATTGGAACATCTGCTGTTATGGTAAGTTCAACTTACACAACTGTACTTTGCTTTGCAATACCTGGCTTGGATTCAGCCTGCTTTGAGAGGCCTTTGTTGCATTTTTATAATCCATCAGTAGAATAGCCAGGAATGACAAAGAAGCAAATTCTAGATCATTCTAGACTGGATGCCTGTATCTGCCTCCACACACTCTGATATCATGAAAAAAATCAGTACCATCTCTCTGTCTAAGCACCTCTAAATTTGACCCAGATAAGTTCAACAGTTTTATACTCAGACAGGTAAACTGAACACCATTGATTCAACAGTAAGCCATCATAATTCCTCATTATTGGATATACTAATCAAATGTTCACAAAAAATGAATAATCAATAAACAAAACTAACAAGCACAGAAATATGTATGTAAAAACTTCAGTGTCCTACCAGTTACAATAGAAATAAAAGCCATAACATATTGAAGGCATTGAAAGCTTATGAGCAAGTTGAAACAACTTCTGTTTAAATTTATGGGTTCATAGGTAAAGACTAGCTAGCTGCCCTTGCGGGCCATTTCAAGCCTAGCTGATTTCCCTTTTGGTACTCAACTTAATCTAGGTTAACCAAGTTAATTAGCTATTAAGCTATATACAAAAAGTTTCTAGAACTGTATCTTTAAGGTCCTGCATCTAGGCAACACCGTCCATCCAACCAATTGCCAAATGCCCCCATAAAAAATGATAATGCTCTTAGCAAATACTGCTTCAAAATACCACAGAGAGGATCAGTCTGATACTATTCACCCATTTCTGCAAATCACTCTCAATATACTGTTGCACTTTGTTGCATCACTTCCAACACTATTCCAAAAGCTTTCTAATAACCAAAGCCTGACTCTTGAACTACTCCTACAACATCTAAAATCTGTATCTAAATCCATTGATTATTTACTGAATTATTTTTGTGCACCGATATTGGATAAACATTATGCCCCTGCATTATGGAACTCCACCATTTAAGTTTCCTGGCTTAAAGGCTGATTTTCAAAAAAATGTTCTAGCCACAGACAAGTTGCCCTCCTTTACTCACCTAACAATGTTTTTTAGCATTACATCCATATACAAATTAGAACTTACATAGAGGCTAATAAAATAAAATATACACAAGATAGTTTTTTTATCATAGATACAGCAGAGAATCAATTTTACTCAAGTTAACAGACTTTTAGAACTCGTTTCAGCTCACATAATCTGACAGGCTCAGTTTAATTAGACTCACTTGTTCAAGGCCTTTGAAACAATCATCCATTGTCGGTTTATTCCCCATCTAGAATGAACTGGCCTACCTTTACAATCTATAAAGGTTATTCAAAAACTACATGAACATATTTATGTAATCAAATGGAATGAGCCCAGATAACAGTCTAAGCCAGTCAGTACAGGGGTCCCACAGGGATCAGTCCTAGGTCGGTAAATTCAATATACCTATACATTGTGGTCAGAGTGCATTGTGGTTAGTCTAAGCCTTTGTAATATGCAGATGTCCCCACCCAACACCATACAGCTGCAAACATTACTGAAGTAAGTCATTTATGGCACAATACTTACACTCAGGTCCAAGCTTCTGAGTTTCTAGACATCAATGGAGCCATGAGAAAACAAATTATGTTTTGTTTTTTATGTGGTACCTCTTCCCTTGTGATTTAAATATCAAGGCTGGAAAATATAACATTTGTCAAATTCAAGTGAGAATGAGCTAAAGTTCAATTTATATACAAGAAATATAGTCAAAAAAAGAAAATCAAAACTGTTCAAAAGCTACATATTACTACATCAAACTTTAAACCCTTCTTCCCTGTCCAGTTGTATACCACAGTGGCAAGGACATACTTATTAGTTAGGCTGTTCTATGACTAACATCATGAGTAACTTTTCTATAGCTCTAATTTCATTTAGCTGCAGACACCCTGCCTAGCTCATCCAACCACTGCATCTTATTCAAAAAATATTCTAGTTCAGATTCATTTACCTCCTTAATGCTTACATCTTCAGAGAGCATCCCATAGGGTTACACTACTGCTTGAGGAATAAAACTTCCCCATGCTTCAACTCCCTGAGACTCAATTCCCTCCCTGCCAGTGCCAGCATTTCCACTGAAAAGCATTAATGGTGAATTATTAATGGGAATGCCATTTCCATGTATTCATACCTCTCGCTTTGCAGTGTGACCATGGAATTGAATATATTATTTAGATGGTGTAAATGGCACAGACCCCCACATTGGAGGGTGCAGTGGGGCTTGCCCCATGAAATAAAACATGAAAAACATTGTTTATGCCATTTTTTAAAACTCATTTGGGGTGTTGGGGCTCAAATACTGTTAGTCCACTCATAGTGGAAGCCTCCCATACACTATACAAACCAGATATATTCACTATTGTATAAATCACTCATCAGATGACATAAACCTGCTTGAGCCCTCAGGATGAGCTCCACTTCACTTGTTCCTTGCTTTTATATTCCCCACTGTACTGGCACAGCTTTGGGGCAAGCTTCCTACTGCTGTTTGATGCATTACTTACACTTCGAAGACCATATAGCAAAATCTGTCAGAAAACAAAGTGTAGCTGCACAGCTACTCTCATATAACCTCTCTCTTGCTACTATCCCGATCCCTGCTTAATCCTTCCCCTAAACTGTACTTCTGCATCCATGGACTGTAGAAGTGCATATCTGTATTTCAAAGAAGCTGTCACCTTCCAGCCTAGAGTAAATGCTATTGGAAATCACGGCTTCTAAAATTCATATACTTGCTTTAAAGTCCATGTTTCCTTCGTACTCTCAATAAAACAAAAATGCATTCCTTTAGAAAATTATACTTCCTGTTAATTTTTAACCTCTCTTGATCTGACAGAAATCTTGTGCAAATTACAGTTGAAACATATATGCTAACTTATAAGACATTAGCAGTTTGTTTATTCTTTTCATTTTTGTCTTGGCATAAACTCATCACATATACAAGTATTTGTGTTTTTAAGTGAATGGCAGCAACTAAACTGGAGCACAAGCTTGGGTTATTTAAAACTGTCGGTTGCTGCAGTAGGCAGGGAAGAGACAACTGTACTAAACCTAATTAGGAAAAAATATGTCGATCTCTACAAAAAATATGGTGCTGAAGTGACTTTAAAGCCAGTAAATGACTCTATGGATAATGCTGCAACCTAAGCTAGAAAATTGCTCCAAATTAAGTTAAAGAAACTACAAAGAGACCGTACAGATTTTGTGCTGGGCAATGTGTTCACTTGGCCACGAGAGTCCAATACAGCCATGGAGCACACTGGCATAGCAAGAATGATGGAGACAGAGGTCTCAGTGAATCAGAGTGCGAAAATAGAGGCAACATCTAATCCGGTGGCTGTCAATGCACAGGAAGAAGAAGAGGGACAGATTCAAAAGCGCAGAGGAAGAGAGAGACAGCACGTTAAACACACTGGCAACTGGAGCAAGAAGAAAAACTCTCCACAGTAGTGGAAGTTCACCGTAAAGAAAATGGTAATATCTCCAGACCAGAAAGGCAGAACATGGAGAGTACTCCCCCTTTTTTACACCCACATGGACAGCTGAATCTGACTTTTCCACTTCTGACCAGGGAAAAGTCCACAAGCAGAGGACAGTACAGAAATCAGCAGAGAGGGAGAAGTATAGAAGTTATAGTATAACGCAAAACAAGAGGAAATATGTAGAACAGATGGTGAGTCCATACACAATAAAGGAAGCGTTTTTGAATGCAAAAACTTCAGTAGTTAACCTATCCTCGAATATGTTAACACAATATGAACTTAATGTTTTGGAAAAAGGTTTATCCTTTATCCCCACAGCTGATATGGACATTACAGAGATTGTTTTTGATATTAAAATGCTCACTCATAACTTAATGGTTAAAATTATGTTTGATAATAATGAAAGTGTAGAAACTTTTAACTTTAGGTAAACAAAAATTCGCTGGCTAACGCTTTTGAGAAAAACTTTGTTTAGAAGATGTATACAAGTTGAATTATGAAGAGAAAAGTAAACAGAACAAGAAAAGATGGTATAATATAAACAAAAAAAAAAAAAGTTTGAAGCTCTGATAGACCCTCCAGACGGATCCCACTATCATAATACGACCAGCTGATAAAGGTGGACAAATAGCCATTATGAGTAGAGAAGACTATGATGAAAAGATGCATTACTTATTAAAAGACACTAAGTTCTATAATTGATTTCCCCTTCACAAGTGAGACGAATGATAGAGAAAGTACATAGTGAACTTAAAAATTTAGAAAGTTTGGGCCTTATAGATGATGGCCTTCTAAAGTATTTTTAATACAAAATCCTCTCACTCCTAACATCCAAGGATTGCAGAAGTTACATAAATGTAAGGTAAACCCCCCTATGAGACTGATCGTAGCAGGAAGGGACTGATGCATAGAATCCATTTCCATATTTTTGGATAAAAATCTTAGGAACTTAAGTCAGAATATATTTTAAGAGATACTGAGCATTTTATTAGAGATCTGTACAAGTTTTCCAGGAAGGCAGAAATGACTGAACTTACTTTGTTGGTTACACTTGATGTAATTTCTCTTTTCACAGTAATCCAGAATGAGCTTGGAATCAATAGTATCACAGAGTTGCTAGAGAAAGATGGAAATTACATGAGAGAAAGGATAGAGCTAATACAGATCTTATTGAAACTGGTGCTTGAGAATAACATCTTATGTTTAGGGACAGAATATACTGGCAGTGCAATGGTGTTGCAATGGGCACATCATGTGCCAACAGTTATGCAAATGCAGTGATGTCAGCATGGGAGGTAGAAAATGTGTAAAGGGGTCCCTATAAACAGCACATACTGTTTTTTCGAAGGTTTGTAGATGACCTCTTCCTGTTATGGAAGGGGTCAGTAGAACAATTATTGGATTTCGTGGCATGGATTAATAATTCAACATCATTCCTTAAATTTACATTGACTTGGTCTTGCTCTGAGGGGAATTTCCTGGATGTCAGTATAGTGAGAGGAGAGGAAGGGGAATTAAGTACAAAAATGTATAGGAAAGAATGTCATGCCAATAAATTGCTAAGGAAAGATAGTATGCATCCCAAGTTTGTGTTTAGAAATGTCGCACATAACCAGTTGTGTAGGGTGTCAAGGCTTAATATTAAACAGAATGACTTTAAACAACAAGCAGAAGTCTTAAGTACAGAGTTGGTGGAAAGGGGATACAAATCAGGGGCGGCCCGTGCTATAGGACTGCACCCCCCCACTTGTAAGAAGAATAAAATTCTCCCACTGTAGAAAATAACAAATAAAAGTAAAACAAAATTGTATGACGTCCCGGAATGCCACGCATGTGTGCTTAGTTCCAGACTGCTGTGTTAGGCAGTCCAGATAGGGAAGGCAGGGAACTCCGCCCTGTCAGTGCAGAGGTCTGTGCGGTGACAGCCGCACAGACTGGACTGCATCACCCCCAGGCTGGAGCCTCCAGTCTACTAACGTCTCACAGGGAGACCCAGAAAGCCTGTGCGGCAGGCTGTAATAGAGGACAAAGACAGGTGATCATCAGGCTGCTGCAGAATCACCATGGGACAAGCTGCCATGTACAGAATCGCTGCAGATATTGGACTTATCTGCCATGAATCGCTGCCGCTCATGGAGGAGTGTGTACAGGGATGTAGCTGCCATGAAGTGCTACGGCAGAATCAGACATAGCTACCATGGAGGATTTGCAGTGTGTGTGTGTATAAAATGCCCCAGGTGCTGCATGGTGGTGGGTAGAGAATAAGGCTTGAACCCTGTACCTTGGGCCCAAGTGACAAGAGCCTGAATTCCCTACCCACCATTTGTAAACCATTTGCAGATTTATGCCTCATAAAATCTGTGGTTTCCGAATTTTTGTTACTTAACACAGCCAGTAGTGCAGTGGTAGCATTGCTGACTGTTAGCTACAGGTTGTCTGGTTTGATTCTTGCCTGGGGTGCCTTCTGTGTGGAGTCTGCATGTCCTCCTTGTGTTTGTGTGGGTTTGCTCTGGTGTCCTCAGTGGATATTTGTCCCTATTTTTTGGACTATATTCCCCCTATTATTGGCTTTGTTCAGGTTTTTTGTGCCAAGGTTGAGAGCTATGGTGATAAGTTAACTTACTGAATATGTTTGGGGGCTGTATTCCCCCATTATTGGCTTTGTTCAGGTGTTTTGTACTAAGATGTTGACAGCTATGGTGAGAACTGAATTCACGAAATGGTAGCCATTTAAGTTTGTCTTCCTTTCTTTCATAAAACAGATGATTTGGCATGGTGGAATGTTGCTCTGTTTTGCACAGGGTCCTGGGTTCAATACTTGGCAGTGAAATGTATGGTGGTAACACAGCATTTTATTCTAACAACTTTCCAACATTATACAAACAATGTTTAAAATGTGTCCCTATGTTTTGGTGTTTTGCCGCCCCCCCCCCCCAAATTTTGGATTTTTCCAGATTTCTTGTGCTGCAAAGTTCAGAGATGCAGCTGAGTGTCAAGTAGATTTTACAAAAAGTTGAGAGCTGCAGGGGAGCACAAGTTTAGTGCTGCTTATGTTGTTAATAGCACAATAGGTAGTGTACCTGCTTTTGATGCAGAAGGCTGTGGGTTCTACTTCCACAGTAGTTAGATGCATTGCTCATACTGTATTCTAAAGGGGGTGGATGCTGCTGCTCCTTTTTGGTGAAGATACCTAGTAACTATGAATCTGTTATCAGTTTGGCATATATTCCCTATTGCAATATTACTAGCTTATCGTTTTTTTAATGCAACTTAGGTAATTTATTCCTCAAGGGCAACAGGCACTTTATTTGTAGATGAAACAATGAAATATAAAGTTGTTTGCTAGGAGCAACCTCTTCATTAGTTACAGATTTCTTCAATGTGGAATTATTTAGATGACTTTTACTTCTTCAGAGATTGTGCATATTTACTGATACTGGTGGATTGTAGAAGTTTGAGTAGACTTTTATGATAGAAATTTTCTGAATTGGGCAGTTTTGTCATTATTGGTTCTTGCATTTTGTTTTATTGTTTACTGGAAAAATGTTCAAAACAAATTTAAAACCCCCTCTAACTACTATATTGTACAAGGAATATAATTTAATACAATCAGGAAGGTGTATCAAAGACCACGTGTATGTTTTGTGTGCAAGGGGCCTATGACTTGAAAACAGTCCAAAGTTAATCTTTATCTGCCATTGGCAAAATGTATTTTCTTTGAATGTGGGTTTCAATGAATGTGAGTTTCAAGGGCAGAGAAGTTTTAATGCTAAGTCTGTTTTCATTGTGAGATTGCATTGCTTTATTTAGCAGATGTCTTAGTGTTTGTGCTGTAAAATGCAAAATAAAACTTTCAAATGAAGTCCAAATCATCGTAGAAGTAAAGCAGTATGCACATTAGTGTTTATGGTAAATGGGGTGATGGTTCATTGGAATGGCTGCAGGGGGGAGGCTCCATTCGACCATGATTTTGTGAGGGGGGAAGGGCGGCAAACTCAAAGACAGCCCCGGATGAACTATACCTCTCAACTGTCCAGATTTTCACAGAATGAATAGATTTTTGCTTCTTATTTTTGGTTTGTTCCTCATAAATGTGGTTTTCTGGCAAATAATTTAGGAATTAAGTCACTAAATAATGACAGACACTGAGTTTCAGACTTCATAACCTTCAGAAAAATGCATGCTAAAGCAAGACCTGTTATTCTATCAATTGTCTCAACTGTCCCCGATTTTGGCTCAAAATGTGCTCTTCCCCTAAACGTGGAGGGCTTACAATTAAGAAATAACTGTAATAATCAGAGTTATAGATTACTTTTATTTCAGAAATGCATGTAGATTATTTTATTTTGTCAGCTGCTCAAGTTAGCAGTACTAATATTAAAAAGTGTCCCTTCTTTGACAGGTTCCCAGCTGTATTCTGTGGCTATTTTATATTTTTGCATCACATTTTTGGTCCATTTTTCACAAAATTGTGTTTTTTTGGCAAATTAGTGGCAAATCATTAAAGACTGAAGTTAGAAAATAATGACAGACATTTGAGTTTCAGATTGCGTACCTTTCAGAAAATTCATACTAATGCAAGACCTACTATTCTATTATCTTTCTAAGTTTATAAGAGCAATATTTAAAAATTGTCCTTATTTTTGGGCCTTTGTCCCACTTCTATGAATGGCTCTGTCCATATTTCTTGTTCTGAGGTTGAGAGGTATGTCAAATGTGTCAGGGCCATCACAGTCGGTCAGAGACATTTCACATTCTGACATATTTGTTGCACCCCACTCCCCCATGTTGTTGCCATGCAGAGAATACTTACAAAAGTAGATAATGTATAAGCCTTGGGTATTGAAATGCATATGACAGTATTTGTAATAAAGGACAGGATTACATTATTTTAAGATGCTCATTACATTTGTTGGAGACTTGCCGTCATCTTTGCAGGCTGTGTGGCCCATTACCTGTACAGTAATCCTTTAAGCAATGTATCTTGAGCTTGTTTCTTGTTTGCTTTTCATTTTTTTACTTTGATCATGTTTTTCCCATGAAACAAGTAGATAGTTGTCAGGCAGCAGGTCTTTTATGGATAAGAAACATTTTTACAAGTGGGAGTATCACAGAGATTGCTACTTTCAGCATGTTACTTGGTACTTTAATAAAGCTGTATATAAATTATAATTAGAACTGCAGTGCAAGGAGAAGTGGTTTGAGTTGAGTGCTGCTTGTTTTTCTTATACTTGATTTTGACTGGCATTCCAGTAATGTATTTAAAAAGTAATTTATTTTTTCATGCTTCACAACCTTTTTGTTTCCATCTAGATATTTTTTTTTCTTCTACACTTCATTTTGTCTTGATTGGACTCTCATAATGACGGTTTGGTACCCAGGGTAGCGTATTTAAAGTTACAGTTTTTGTGGTTTTGAGCATAGCTCCTTCCCTTTCTAGTTGACCACACCCCTTCCCATTGACCCCACCCATTCACCTGTCTCCTGCAGCCCCCCTTTGATTTGAAGTCACCAGCTGCCACTGGATACAATAAGGATGACGTATGTAGCAATATGATAGAGATAGAAAAATTAAGGGGTAAGTGAAAACTCTTGGGCTAATAAAATATATAAGAATGGTAAGCTTAGAATGTGTGTTATTTATTCAAGAGATGTAAGAAAATATACCAATATTATTAATACTCATTGGAATCTCTTGACCACAGATAGGCAACTGAGTACGTTTCTGGACCCACATCCTCAGTTTACTTTCAAGAACAAAAAGTCATTGAAAAGGAGACTGTGTACACTGAGAGATCAGACAGGGCATTCTAACGACAGAGGGACTAAACCCTGTAAGAGATGTCAGTATTGTGAATATATAGATGAAGGAACAGAATCTGAACATCCAGATTCTCATGAGGTCTTTCATTTGAGCGTTAATGCAACTTGTAGTACCCCCCCCCCCAAATGTGGTATATCTGGCTACATGCCAGTCATGTAATAAATTATATGTTGGTAAGACTGATAGATTGCTCAAAGATAGAATAAGAGAGCATATCTATCATACTAAAATGAAAAGCATATTTAATGCTCTTGCAAAGCATGTGTCTGAGACAAGTGAAAGACAGTTTTAAATGTATGGTCTTAGGCAGATGTTATGAGAATAAGAGGGGGGGTGATATCAGAGCTAGAACTGAAGAATTAGAGGCAAACTGGATTGTGAGGTTGAGGGCTGATGCAGGACATAGCTTAAATGACCATGTGCCAGTGAGACCCATTTTAAAAAATAGACCATTGCATAGGTGATGTTTTTAAATGTGTTATATGTGTACATATTTTTCTGCATCTGCATTTGATGGTACATATTTTTAAATGTATACATGTTTATATGTTTTTAGAAGCATTTTTCTTTAAATAGGTAAATGGCACTGACGTGATTTGTGATGATAGTATAAAATGGGTGTTTTAGCAACAATGTGGATACACCTAAAAAACATTTAGTGAAAGCACTTGTATTAATAAACAGCTGTGTTGGTTGAAGAAACTGGAGCCTTGCCTTTGCTTTTTTCTGCATTTATTTTTGGACCTTTGGTGGCTTACTGCAGAGGCACCTGGATTTTGTTGGTTTTGTTTTTCATTTGTGCTTAAATGTTTATAGTCATGTCAGGTAAAAATTGGGTCATCTTAGTCAGTCTTTCCCAGTTAACCTTTACTAATAAATAATGAAACAATTACATTTTTTTACCTGCTTGCACTACACTACTGCTTACTTTTTATATAAAGTTATATGATTTGGAACAAGTTACACATAATGATCAAATTAAAATACAAAAGACCTTAAGTTTTCCTGAAAATGGGCAGATTTTAATTCAACAAATTGGCTTTTCTTCTAGTACAGTAAACTCTCAGTAAACCAGAATAAGCAACCAGCACTCTCAAGCAACCAGCAAAAAAAAAAAAAAAAAATACAGTACAATTTTCATGTGTTGCACTTTCTGCCCCCCCCCCCCCCCCGCAGAAACATACCTTAAGTTTTTAGAGTTTTAGAGTTTTGAAAAGGAAGATAGGAATACATTCCCTCTCTCCCCACCCTGAGAACAAGTCAAACCAAACAAATAGTATAGGGTACAGTATTAGTCAGGCCTATTTTTAATAGTAACGCTCAAGAAACCAGAAACTACAGTTATCCGGCACATGGGTGCTGGTTAACTGAGAGTTTACTGTAGTAAAATGAGAAGATAACCTCTCTATATCATGAATATCAGAACTAAACCAGTATTGTTTGATACTAATTTTAAAATTAAAAAAAGGGTATGCTTACATCCAAAGGATCATCATTTTTTGTCCCATGCTGGTTAGGAGCACAGAGTATAGAAATTCTGATTCAATTTACTTCCTCTTGCAGTGTGTGTGACTGAGCAAATCACATAACCAGGCATAGCTCCTGTAATACCTTCAGAAGTGTAGCTGTGCCCAGTGAGCTTAACTGATGTGCAACGTAAAAGTGCTGTGCTATCCCGTAACCACCACCAGTCATTCGTGCAGTGCTGTGCTATCCCATAACTACCACCAGTCATTCGTGCAGTGCTGTGCTGTGCTATCCCATAACTACCACCAGTCATTCGTGCAGTGCTGTGCTGTGCTATCCCGTAACTACCACCAGTCATTCGTGCAGTGCTATGCTATCCCGTAACCACCACCAGTCATTCGTGCAGTGCTATTCCATGAACCTGGAATTCACTTACTGCAAGCAACCCAAGAAACAGAATTTGTAAAAAAAATCCAATTACATCACTATTTATTATTAATACTACTATTATTATTATTACTATTATTGCAGACTCTTGAAATGAACCACTTACTTTTATTTAGCTTTGTAAATGGTTTGCAGGAGATTTCATTGACTCTTTGTAATACTTACTTGAATATTTGCTCATTAGATCCCATATATTTGAACTGGTGTTTCACAGTTTATGGTATATATTACTGCTCCATGCACTTGTGCATGTCTCAGGGCATATTTCATGCATTTCACTTGTTCAATGAAATATTTAATATTAGACTGTCTAGTGCCAGCCAAGTTTAATTTTGCAAATCTTAGACTCAGTGTGCCTTTCATAGCTACATAATATATTTCTTTATGGAGAAAAACTAGAAATGTATCAGAGATAAAAATGAAAAAAAAAATGCAGAAATATGCCACTTCTAAAAAATGCAGAAATATACACATTCACAAAAAAAACAAACAAAAAAAAAACAAATGATGACAATTCTTGAGATTTAACAAATACCACACTGCTGTAAGAGCAGGTATGATTATTAACACATTGAGAGTAAGAATAGTCTTATGTATGTAGCCCTTTGGCAATAGCACTTAATTAAACCACTGTTTAATTTCAGTAACAAGTTTATCAAAATCTGTTAGCAAGCCAGTAACTGTATATGAAAAAAAAAGTGGAAAAAGCCAGAATACCCTGCAAGAAGTGCTTAATGTAGTGTGGAACATTTTTATCAGAAGTGACAAAATAAATCCAAACTAAATTTATTTTCTTTAGTTTTTCTGTTAATCTTACTCTGTGAGAAAAGGCATGCTAATCTGTATAATATATGGGTATGCAGTCATTTTACTGAACATCTCTCTTTTTTTAATGGTTCAAGGATAATCAGATACTTAAAAAGCAATTATGTTAAAGTAAAATACAGTGTTGTGTAATATTTATTCAAAGACAATTATTTCCAATAATACAATTCATATGCACCTTTCAACAAATGAATTAGGACTGTGTCACAGGTTCATTAGCAAACAGTAAACCATCCAGCCATAAACTCCGGTACTGGCCCATCACAATGTACTTAAAAGTGATGAATATGTATGCCCTACAAAGGCTGACACCAGTAAGACAAACACTACATGCATGTGGAGAAATGGGATGGATGGGGTACAAACACCTTAGCAGCTATGTGTTAACTGTATCCATGCCATATGTGAAGAAAAACAATAATGACTTAATATAATTATTCAAACATCCTTGAGTTGACATTAAAATTGTTCTCATCCTGTAAAAAATTATGAATTTGTGACAAAACAAGGAGTGTTATAGTCACTAATTAATGTTACCCATTAAAGGTAGTAACTGCTGATTCTTGCAATAGCATATACTATTATAAATCTCAGTAAGTAAATCCATGTTAATAATATTCACTTATTTGTTAGCCATGTGTGTGTCCCTGGTTTTGGAAACCTCTGTTGAACAGTGGAAGGAATCGTTATCTCAATAGAACATATAGCAGCAATTACAAACAGAACATTGCATACTACCTGCCTGCAGCACAATGCCCCTTTCTGTTATTCTCTTTTATGCAGTTGTCATATATCTACCATAACATACAAGTGCATCTGTCACGAAGCAGCATCTATGTTGCCTTACCTATAGGTTTCTTGTTATTCACCTAAGGAAAAAAATGACCCACATATAGCTGGTATTATCCCTGCTGCCCCAGGGCTTCCCTACCACCCCTTTGTGGGTTATAGTGCTGCTATATAACATATCTAGGTACAGATGTGGAGCCTACAGAACAGGTCCTTGATTTTTCAGTTCTGACATCTCTAGCTAACATCAGAATCAAAAACAGAATAGTGTCTGAGGCTTACTAACGTGGCATAACTGAAATCAGTAAACCTTAATGAAACCATATGAATGTTTTTCTTAGGAAAATCCTTACATTCAGTTTAGTGCCCATGATCAGAATTCCTGACATATAGATTTTGATAGCACACAGAGACTATTTGGCTGAAATAACTTACCCAGTTTAGTACACAAAAGATACAATGGATATTCTGCTCAGCCAACTATCCTTACGATACAAATCTCTTTATGTTCATCTCTCACCTTCATGAATTCTATCGTGTGTTACACTGCACTATTTCTTTAGGTAGTGTGCTCCACTGCCTCAACACCTTTTCTGTAAAATAATGCTTCATTGTATCTTTTTGGGACTTCCACCTTGTATCTTATAATTGTTTTCCTGCATTTTTTCCTGGAAAATGTCCTTGGGAATTGGTAACATCTTATCATGACTCTTCTACTTTTTTTTTTACTTTGGTAGGCACTTGGACTCTAGCGACACCTCAAACATTTAAGCATTCCTATATCATGCCTCCTTTCTATATTTATTTTCAGGATTACTTAACTTTATTGTAGTTACCCGCAGTGGTGGTGCTGCGGTAGCTTTGTTGCTTCACAGTAAGACGCTGTCCGGTTCTATTCTCAGCTAGAGCGTCTTCTGCATGGAGACATGCGTGAATGGGTGTACCTTCGTTGAAGGTTGTATGTCAGGGCTGGTAACTCGGCACGTAAAAAATCAACTACCAATCATTAGCGGACCAGAGTTCCGCTGTGGCGACCCCTAACCGGGAAAAGCCGAAAGACACAAACAAACAACTTTATTGTAGTTCCTCATTATATGACTTTTGTTGCAGATAATGCACCATTTATGTAGTCATTATCAAAATGTCTTCTGCTCAGTCCATATATGTAGAATAGAAATTTTTCCAAACTGAGGAACTGGATTCTGGACATAGTCTTATTAATTATCAATATAGAGGAATAATAACTTTTCTCCCTTGATTTCCACTGGCAATGCCTATGCCTATCCATCCATCCAGGAATTTTGCCAGCTGTCCTCTCTCAGACTTTCTTACATTCATATAATCTGTACGACCTTCTCCTGATTTTTGTTTCTGTTCATTTACCTTCAGCTAAGTATTCCTTTTTATACCTTCCTGTCTATCAAACACAGTACATAATATTTTATTTATTCAACAGAAAAACAAAGTATTTCCTTCCAAGCCTTCCTTCACTGTTACTTATAAAAGATGCTGAAAGGGTCTGCCTGTTCTACTGACTCAAAGACCCCCTTACCATTTCTACTTGTGCTTTGATCTGTACAGACTTCATTGACTATTAATATCTCTGCATACTGTTATCATGTCAGTATTTAACCAATGCCATCAACCAAGATTCACTCTAGGTTTTAACTGCTGGATACAAAAAGTACCAAGGCAAATAATGGAGATCTTGATTTACTGAACAAGTTTAGAATTTTCCTCCAAAGTCACAACTGTTTTCAACATGATTTTAGTGCACAATAAACAGCAAATAAAATCGTTACATGACAAGTAATTTGAATTCTCAAAGAGCCAGTATTAGCTTACAAAGAGTTATTCATATTTTGAAAGTTTTTATTTGTTGTTTTAGTGGATCGAAATGCCCTAGAGGAGGGCCATGTGAGTTAAGAGCAGAATGCCAGAAACTGGCCTGGCAGCATAATTTAAACACCATTATACAACGACCCTCCATTAATATTCCAAAACGTGCATGCACATTGTAAATCAGACTTCTTACTAATGGAAAAAGGTCCGTTCGCCCGGACTTTTTCCATTAGTATGTCTTTTTTTTTTTACAGCAACGGAAAACACAAGATCTTCGTTGCTTTTTAGAAACTGTCTCGCTATGTTAAGAGAGTTTAACATAGCAAGACAGCTTTAAAAAAGCAACGGAGATCTTCCTTTCTCCATTGCTTTTTTTAAAGCTGTCTCGCTATGTTAAACTCCTTTAACATAGCGAGACACTTTCTAAAAAGCAACGGAGATCTTGCTTTCTCCATTGCTTCCACCCACAGCTCTGATGTACTGCGTAACCATATGCATGCGCAGTACATCAGAACTGCCACAGAATACCAGACAGCTACAGAAGGGCAGCACGGAGGCATTATACAATGCCATCATTTAAGAAAAGTAAGTATTTTTTTTCTTAAATAATGTCATTGTATAATAGCAATCACCCACTTCTGGGTGTGGGAAATGCTGGATTTACCCACAGTTGTCTTTGTTTGGCCACTCGGGCTTCGCTCTCGTGACCAAACCATACCAACTGTGGGTAAATCCAGCATTACCCACACACAGGCATAGGTTATTGCTTAATTACTCCACTTGGTTTGATTGATTGTGTTTTATTAAACAGCATTTTAATTTTAATATTTTGTGCAGACAAACTTTAACTGTAATGGTATTTATTTCATTATTAGCTTTTATTTTAAGATTTTTATACATCTATTCTCATTTTTAAGTTGCAGTTAAGATCTAAAACTTTTGTGAAATGCAATAGTCTGCTATTTACTTATTATTTTTAGCACATTGTACATGATTATTAAAACAAATCCATGAGATCATTCATGTTGTATAATTAATGGCTGCTGGACAATTCATATTAGTTGTCATGTGACTTTTTAATAAATTATTTGTGTACTAAAAACATGATGAAATCGGTTTCTGGAGAAATCCATTTTAACTGTGGATGAAAGCTCTAACCTTCTTTAACAAAACAAAATCAAAGTGCTTTTTTTTAAGACTCTTGAAATTTAACTTTGCTTTCACTTTAGTTTTCACTTACATGAAATTCTGTGTCACATTTGCACCCTTGTCACCCACTCATATGTATTTTGGCACAGAGATTGCTGCACATAAAAATACAGAAAGTATTCTGCGGTATTGTAACCTGTGACCTCAGAATATGGGAACTTATCACAATCTCAGACCAAGTATACAAGTCCCCTTTCAAATTTGCAGTTCGTGTTCTGAGGCTCACACTTACAATCTCTGGAATACATGCCTCTCAACTGTCCAGATTTTTGCGGAATGTTCAGATTTTTGCTTCATATTATAGTCTATTCCTCATAAAATTTGTGGTTTTCTGACAAGTCACTGTGATGACATGAATTTCAGTTTCAGACTTCAAATCCTTCAGAAAATGTACATTAACACAAACTCTGTTACTTTAGCAACGTTTAGTTTCTAAGAGCAATATTTAAAATCTTTTGGGCCTTTGTCCCCCCAATTTGTCAAGCGTTGTCCACATTTCTTGCACTAAAAGGTTGAGAGGTGTGCTGGAATATCAAGGCACACTGAGTTTAAGAGTTTACAATTATTCATGGACAGTGGGGTTCCCTAAATATATGCAAGACCTATAGCAGTAAGTTCCACAGCTGCAAAAAATAAAGTATGACATAAAAGGGAAAAAAATGGAATCCTAGAAATTCATGGTTCTTCTGTTAAAGAATTTTTGTAGTGGGGGCTTCACCCCTGATGCAGCTTGAAATGGGGCTGTGTCCACTATACCTTCTACTTGGAGTGGGGGAAATATGTTGATGTACCACAGATCTATAGCAAACCTTCTTGACATATAGAAATATCTGTGCGGACACTTCCAAGCAAAAATCCAGAATGTCCTGGCTTTAGAGGTGTATCTTGGTAGCCTTTTGATTTATGCCCACTCACTTTCCTTTATTTGCATGCCTATCTCTGCCTCCCATCCCCTGTTTTGATCCCCTTCCCTGCTTTTTCCAGTCCCTGTTGTTATTCACTTTTTCCCTGTTATTAGTCCTATCATTGCATTCCTTCTTCCCTCCTCCAGTAACTTACTTTTTTTTATTTTTAACAGTGTACACTAAATGTCCAAGCGGGTGTAGTCTGCTCTGCTCTCTCTGCTTCCCTACCCTACCCCCAATTCTTACCCACAACCACCTCCTCCACATTTATACTTAACTAAGCCCTCACACATACAGCCCAACCAATAAACTTCACTACATTATAGAAAAGTTTGACTAATCACCATTAATCTCTTAAAATAACACTCTAATTTTCACACCAATACTTCCCTAAATCTATACCTGCCCTTACATTTCAACCACATCTTATCCATTTACATTATTTCTCCACAGCCCCAACAATCCAACTCTCTTCCCTAAAACTCTCCACAGCCCCAACAATCCAACTCTCTTCCCTAAAACTCTTACAAAGAAAATGTATGCATCAAAACACAATTCAACCCAAGCCACTATAATTACTAGCTGCTAAACTAAAATTGCTTACAACCTACACCCTCCTGCCACACATCATTACTACACATCTCAGAAATTACCAATCTTTACACATCTGAACTGAATATCTAGACTCGACAGGAAATCTGAATGGGCCAGCAACATAGCTATTATTTAAAAAAGCTCCTTATATCTCCTCTCCCTTTTAAATTATCTGAATTTAGCAAAGTTGACTTTCAAACAAGTCTCCTCAACATTAACCGTAAAAAACACTATGCATAGATGATATTTATATACCCCCTGGCAACAACATCCGCAGAGCTGAAAACCTCCTACATTGGATGATTCAACACATTCCTCAAGAAACTGCCATCCTGGGGGACCTAAACATAACCTGGCAGCTGCTAAACAAGGAAAGCACCACTGACTATAAACCTGTCTAACGCTTTCCAACTCATCACTCTGACCACTAGAACAACAACTCATCACTCTGACCACTAGAACCAATAAAAAAATCAATCAGCTTTAGATTCAATTCTGACTAAAAACCAAATACATTTCTAAACTGTGGAACCTCATCCAACATCATTAGTGACCACCTACCCACCTTTACTATTAGAAGAAACATCTACCAACAACCACCTATAAATCAATGTGGAAATACTAGCAACTTCAACAATGGCAGTTTTAACAGCACGCTGACAAAAATAGATTGGAATGTCCTAAAATACAATGCCACTAGATAATGCTGTTTCTCATTTTAACCAGATCTTCCTAAAAATCTTAAAATAGCCTTGTAGCATGACAAACCAAAGAAACAAAACAACTTAAGAGAGAGCGATAAAGCCCGGAAAGAATGATTAAAAATAGAACACAAAACACCTTATGCACATTTAAAATAACTAAGGAATCTTACCAAATGCCAAACTAAAGCAGACAAAAAAAAAAAAAAACACCACCATACTAACCTACAAAATAAATACAAAACAAGCTATTCTAGTTATAAATAAATACACTATTACATCCAGGCCATTCCCCCACATCGCCCTGAACCACAAACAATAAGCCAGATTCAATTCCCTACCTGTTCAATTCTTACTTTATCCAAACAGTGCTATTTCTCCTTAATAATAAATGCTACCTCTCCCCTTTTCATACCCTCACCCAACAGTGAAATACAAACCTTTAACGTCTGCTTATACAATCCGAAAACTCCTGCACAAACTCCAACTAACATCACTACAGCAAACCAACTCCCAACTAACATCACTACAGCAAACCAACTCCCATCTCAATACCCGAAAGCCACTACTTATGAAATAGCTTACCCTGTATCTGGTTTAACTAATACATCAATATCTGAAAACTGTGTTCCCTACATTTGGAAGAAATCCCATATAATACCTTTGCATACAGGCAGCCCATGCATGTAACTAACAACTATATCCAATTGCAATACTGTCACCACTACTTAAAATTTTAGAAATATGCATTCATGCACAACTTCTACAGTACCTAAACAAAATACTATTTATCAAAAACCTAGAATAACTTAAGATCTGATCATACAACTACTACCACTGCCTATACTTCACTAATACCATAAAGTCTCATAAAAACAAAGGTAAAGTAACATCCAATCTCTTTCTAGACCCATCTAAGGCATTTGATTCAGTATCCCACTAACATCTCAGAGCTCTCCTGTACTTGCCAGCCACAACCCTCCATCATATGGTTACTCAGCTACCTAATCAGACAGACAACAAGCAGTCAAATGGTAGCAAACACTATCCTCCCTCTTATAAATCTCAGTAAGTATACCTCAAGCCCCAGTACCAGGCCCACTGCACTTAAAAATATTTTAATAAATCTTCACACAGCCATGCAAGATGCAGAAATAATATGGTCTGTGGATTGTTCTACCTTCATCTATACAGTTCTGAGTGAATGACAACAAATCTCACAAGACTCATTCACTACCGTAGAATGCTATTTACCCCAGACAATATCTAAAACAAAACTATCCACTTAACAAAACTTCCTTAAACACAAAAATTGAAATGGTAACAAGAAATCACTATGCATCATAATAGACAGTACTCTTTAATTTTATCAGCATATGCTAAAAGTAATTAAAAAAAAAAAAAAAAACCACCAAATCTTAGGCTCCCTTTACAGAGTCAAATAACACCTTGTAGATTTACAAGAAAAGCACTCACTACAATCTATTTATTCCTATCACTACTATGTGCTTCTCATAGCATAAATACCACATACTTAGCCAAACTATCGTCCTGATACAACAAAATAGCAAATTTTGATGTAAATCATCCTTATAGAACACACCATTGTCAGGCCCTAAAATTATTAAATTGGCTTGAACTATTCAGTTATTGGATATACATAGAACTTCTAACAGCTCACAAACTACACTGCAATTACATTGCCCAAATAGGGACCTCTGCTCTGGAGGCAAACTACTACCATCATTAAACAGATCATACAACTAGACAGTCACCTCTCCAAGAATTGAAACAAAATCCCATATAAACTCCATTAAGAATTATTCCAAATTTAAAATAATGCTGAAACAACATCTAAATCAAGCATGAATGTGCTCATGCTTTGCTCCAGTCCGATTCAGTTCCCATCCTACCCAACCTTTTTAAAAATGTATGATAGAACTGTAGAAAATAGTCCATACATTACTTGTCTACTAACAGTATCAAAGTCCATACATTACTTGTCTACTAACAGTATCAACTTCTCTTATTCATCACCAACATATCCAAACCACTCCATCTAGTACATTTCCTAATACTATTATATCCATCTACTACTGTATTTCGGCTTTTCCGGTTAGGGGTCGCCACAGCGGAACTCCGGTCCGCTAATGATTGGCAGTAGATTTTTACGTGCTGGCTTGCCGGGCCTAACGCACAATCTTCAAAGAAGGAATGCCCATTCACGCATGTCGACACACAGAAGACGCTCTAACTGAGAATCGAATGTGCAACATCTAACTGTGAGGCGACAACGCTAACGCAGCACCACCACCGCAACTAATACTATTATATCCATAATTACAACAAATCTAACTAACTCATAATAATCTCACTTCTTAGAAGAATAACTCCTTATGGCTGAAGCTACTTCTCTTATTTCATTATATAAAACACTGGAATAACCTGTCGGACATTCCTGGTAAACAAAGACAAATAAATAAATCTCTTTCCTTTCTTCAGGCCTCCCCTCTCTCTGAGGTCATCGTCTTCTAATCTGCTGCTTAGTCTAAATTTATTAGTGTCATAATATTGGCTACCATACATGCCTGCAGGCAGATCTGCAGTCTGGGACTCTTCCTTTCTCTGGCCTTTCCAAAATTCAGTCCCGTGCTACTCATGCTTCGTCTCCATCCCATAGATATCCCTTGCACAGTTGTTTCTTTTATATCTCATTTGGGAGTGACCAGGAGTTCTGCCCTGCATAAAGAAATGGGGTTAATATGTTAATTTGTATTATTTGCATTCTTCAGACTATATCTAACTTGATTCCTTGCCAGTTTCTCATTTGCCCCTTCTTTTTGTGTGTCAAATTCTGTTAGCCAGATTCCCAGATATTTCCTTTCTTACTCTCACCTTCTGTCTATCCCCTCCTTATCTGCCTAGTCTCAAGTTATCACTACCATTTTGCTTTTCTCTCTTTACTTTATACTTTGACTTGAACCAATAATTCTTCACTGTGCTCCAGACTTTCCCTACATCATGTGGATAATGCGTCAGTGTTAGGAGGATTTAATTTGCATGCAGCATTATTTTTTACTCCATTGTTCTCTGTGTGTACCACCTTACCAATGAGGTTCTTATTACTTCTACCAAGGGCTCTATGTATAGGGCAAGTAGCAAGAGAGATGGTACATACCTCTCAACCTCTTAGAGCAAGAAATCTGGACAAAGCCACAAATAATGGGGGGGGTGGACAAAGGCCCCAAAATATGGACACTTTAAATACTGTTCTTACAAATTTAGAAAGTTGACAGAATAACAGGTTTTTCATTAGTATGAATTTCTGAAGGGTATGAAGTCTAAAACTCAAATGTGTATCATTTTCTGATTTCAAACCTCAATCATTTGCCATTTTTATGAGAAACAGACCAAAAATTGATGGAAAAATCTGGACATTCTGCAAAGATCTGTACAGCTGAGAAGTATGTTGGCAGCCCTCCTCCTTCCTCTCTGAATGTCTATCTTGTCTGACAGTCTAGCTTAAATTTTCACCTTATCCAATTACCCCACATATGTTTTAGGATCCTTAATCAATCATTTAGAAATCTCAAACATATAGCTCCAGTCTACCATACCAAATGTGCTTTTCTGTATCTAAGGATACAAGTGTCAGTTAATTTTTTCTTTTCTGCTGTTCTTCCCAAAGACAAATCCTGTTTGGTTTAGATGGAAAGTTAATTGCTTCCCTACCTTATCTGTCTGTATTTTGCATAAAGCATTTATAGCCATGATTCAAAAGGGATATGGCCCTATAAAAAGGAGCAAATTGCTAAGGAGTCCTTCCCCCTTTAAGAATTACTTTTCCAATTGTTTTCCTTCTATTCCTTCTGGTACTTCAACCACCTTAATAGTTTTGCATCTGGACATGTCTTCAAAGTGTCATTTTGGCCTCAAACAGTTCAGATTATCCTTGGCTGAACAGGCCCTGGCTTTAAGCTCTGTGTTCTTGACCAACATTTCGTAGATCACAAGCGTGTGTTCATTAAGTCCATCTATTACTTCTGGACAGTTTTTGCTTGTGTGCAGATGATCAATTATTGTCTTCTTTACTTCTTTTAACTCCTTCCATATAATTTCCAGTGCCACACTTTGTTGTTCCACTATTTCTGCTTCTTACTTGGGGCTCCCAATCTTTTTCTTTAATTTCCCTGGCTCCATCCTGCTCTTTAATGATAGTTTCAATTTTGATTCTTCTTTTGTATACTCTTTTTGCCTGCTTATGTTAGCACGCTACCGTATTTTATTTATTTTCTTAACTTTTTGTTGGAACATTGCAGGTTTGCTTGCACTTAGAAAAATCAGAACTTCTGGTACTGCACCATGCTAACATTTTTGTCAACTTTAAGAACTAAGGTGCATCTATCACTCATTTTTATTTGTTATTCATTTCTCACAAAGATTTGTTGCATAATGATAGTCGCCATTTTGTATAGAACATCTGAGACAATGCATCATTTTGTCAGTACATTGTGTTGTATTTTAGAATGTTCATTTCTGCCTAACTCTTCTGTATAGAAATTAGATGATGTCCCATGATGTTTGGTATTTGTACTTATTCACAAACAGCTGCCCACTTCCAAATGAGAGATATTCTTTTCTTTAGTATTTAAAAAATGTATTTACATAAATTTGACTATGTAGGTGGGCTAGTTTTTGTAGAATTCAGATGGAGATTATTTGCTACATAATTGCAGAATCTTGTGAAGTATTTTTGGAGAGTACTTTTGACTTCTTTGATAGAGTGGGAGGAGTTACATAGGAGGGTGTATTCTGTATATACAAAAAGGGTATCGTGGAGGACTGCATTTATGACATCATTAATAAAAACAGAGTACAGAATCAAGACTGGAGCCTTGAGGAACACTGAAAGAAAATGTCCCCATAGAAGAGAGTTGATTAAAAGGTCCTATTAGGTAGGTAGTTTGGGAGCCAGGAATTCACATTTGTGCTGAAACCCAATGTTTTAGTTTTGGTAGTAACAGTTGGCATTTGAAGAACTAAATTGCCTCATTAAAATCAATAAATATCTCTACACAATAGTGTCCGTAGTCCATGCTGCCCCTAGATAAAAAGGTACTAGCAGTGTTAAGTGCAATAAGTGTGTCAAGACCATTGAAGAAAACATAATGCTAGGTAACCAAGGTAGTATACATGAAGAGAAGAGTTTTCCAGGATTTACAATCATGACCAATGGCTTTTATGATTTATCTGATGGCAATTGTTATCCAGGGAAAAAAAGTGTTACCTTTATTTTTTTTCTAGAGAGGAGCAAAAAACCTTGTTTGTAAATGTAGAGTAGTACATTATTAAACTTTTCAAATGCCTTGTTAGGGTATGCTTTCCGTAGAGAGTTGAACAAATAAAGAAGTTGTACTCGTATACATCTTCCTCCTTTGCTTCTGGGAATTCTCTGGATTTTATAATCCTAAAACATTGTTTGCATGATTTAAAAGAAGCTGTTCCATTGACAGGGTAGTGACTTCTGAGTGTGTTTGGTGCTGAGCGTATAGTATGAATTTGTTGTGATGCATCAGTAATCAGCATTTTAAGAAAGGAGTCTTTATTGCTAGATGAACTGTAGCTGGTAGGTCAAATAATATGTTATGGGAGTCCATGCTGAAAGAGAAAGGTCTGCTTACCCATGACTCTTTGGGACCAAAATGATCTAGATTAAAACACTAGCAAAATAAGTTTTCTGTTAATTGAGAGCTTGAGAATTTATTGCAAGGCATTTTCCATACTGGCAGCTGGTATGATGTAGAAGATACAGAGAAACTATATCTGTTTTTAAGGACTTCATGGTTTAGAGTTGCACACACATCCAGTTAGGTGATTTTTGGAGAGGTTATCACTTTCAGGTGAATGTCTTAATTTTTTTCTTGTGACTTAATTCCATATCCATGTGCTAAACCATTTCTCTTGTTAGTTTATGCTGCATATTTAGCTTGCATGTAAGAGGAGGGACAGTGATTAGATTTTAAACAGTATTCGGATATGGAATGCAAAACTGGAGGAGTTTTGTTTAATCCAAGACTCCCACTTGTCTCATCTTATTGTTGAGATTTTGAATATTTATGTACTAAAACTAAATCCTTTTATGCTGTGAACTTTATAAAGGTTAGATATATGTTGCTGATGTAAAAGTGAAGATAGTTTACATCGCCAGCAATTGGCAGCTGTAGATTATTTAGAAAGAAGATGTTGCATATAAAGGTAAGCTTTCTTGACTGTTTTTAATGGGAATGAAACACTTGTTTTGTCATTTTACATGTAATAATGACATATGGTTGAGACAGACAGAATCATGCTGGTTAAGCTTTAATGTAAGCAGCCTCCTGGCATGCTGTGCGTATATCTATTTTTTTCTTTTCTGTATATATACACACGCATTTTTCTGCCCCCTTTCTAGGTTACGGTCTCCCCATTTTAGTTGTAGAGATAAGCATAGTCATAATGCTCCACAATTACAAGACTCAGTGGCTACAAGTAAATGTTATGTACATTTACAGTTGTTATGGTTCAATGTGAAGAAACACAGAAAATACAGTCAGCAGGCTAAAACGTTAGTTTATTACTCTGATATTTTACGTTTGCTCAAAATCCTAACAAAATGACAAAAAGATGAAGCACTGAAAGTAAGGACAATTCATATATGTAACAGCTGTCAAGAGGAGAAATGATCAACTTCTGAGATACCATATTAAGTAATGACAAAATGATGAAGCTGTACTCACCAAGCTAAATGCAGCATCATACATTTGGCAACTGTCAGTATTTTCAACTCAATATTATTATTTCACATTGCCACTTCATATAAAGTCAAAAAGTATTTTGTCGTGGCTCAAGGAAAGAATTTTGAAAAGCACAATTTCTTTCTGGGATGGAAAAATGTATTCCAATAAAAATCTCTGAACAGGTAAAAGGACAGCTGTCATTTTACCTTGCACTTCCCTAGTCCATATTCAGATACAATATTTTCCCAGTTTTCAGTAGCTTCACAACAAATAATCAGTGTCATTTTATGACTGTATATGACATTGTCCCAAGAAACTTGATTTAGACAGCCCTGTGATTGTTCAAAGCCCTAGAAACACTGGCAGAATTCATGGAGACTACGTACAAGGACAAAAAAAACACAAATTCAAACAGTGTTTACACTAGTGGCCATGTATCATTACACACTCTAAGCCTACTGTTGTTCATAGTGGTGAGGAACCTACTGTTGTTCATAGTGGTGAGGAACTACAGGGCAGATCAACAAAGGTGCTACATGCAGATGATGTCACACTGCAAGCAGACTCCTAGTCTGAACATCAGTGACTGGTAGGAGACTGAAATGGAAAACTGAAACCACACTGGATAAAAAAGTACAGACAAGACAGTTGGCTTGTCATCAAAAGGGGAGAAATCAGAAAAAGCTGAACATTGTGACAGAAGGGAAATAGTGGAACAGTTTCAAGTTTCTGGGACAGGTGGTTAAGGAGAAGGGAAGTCGGAATGAGGAGACGAAAGCTAGAATTAAAGGGCCTGCAGCCAAGTGGCACAGAGTATCAGAGACAAAGTGTATGTGAGACAGAAGAATGTCAAAGACTCTGAAAAGTAAGGTGTACAAAACAGTGATGCAACCAGTACTTCTGTATGCTATAAAAACTGGGCAGTGAAGGCAGAACAGTTGAGGAAGAATGAGGTTACAGAGATGAAGTACCTCAGAAGGCTGTTAGGATGCACACTGTGGGACACGAAGAATTAAGAACATCAGAACAGAAGCCAAAGTATCCCCAACTGCGGAGAATATCAGGGAGAACAGATTACAGTGGTCTGATCAGATGTGCAGGAAAGCAAAAGACAATTTGTTAAAGAAGATTTGGAAGAGACAGGAAGGAGGCAAGAAGAACTAAGGATGTCCAGCTAAAATAGATGGATTGCTTGACAGAAGTCCTATAACAGACAGGCATGATGATAAACCTAGCATTAATGAAAGATTTCTAATTTATCCTATTTTAAAGTTGAAGTCAGCTAAGTTATAGGGCTGTTAATGGTTAGGATTTGTTAGATATCATTTTCCTAGATTTTGACTTTTGTGATACTGATAATTAATTTTAATTATTTTTTATATATAAATACAAAGTTTTTTTTCTTTTTTTAGTAAATATATGTAGTAATAGGGAGTTTATTGTATTTTATAAATGAGTATAATATTAACTATTTTAAGTAGTTATTTATGGATGTACATCTCTAACACAATAATGAACGTTCATTTACTAGTGATGCATATCATCTGAATGTATTCAAGTACTGATTTAATTCTTGCTCTGTGGAAGTCTGAGTTACATTGTATAGACAAAAAGTGCTAAGCCTTTTATACAATAAATAATGCAGTGTTGTTACTTTTGAGTTTTCACATGGATACCATTTAGTGCCAGCTTATTGCGTGTATTGTGTTTTTTTTTTGGATTCTTTCTATGCACAGGTGCCTCCATGCTCGTTTTTCTGGTTTCTAAATGCCTAGTGAGCCATTCTAATAAGGTGAGTAATAATATTCAAAGTCATAACAAATACAACTGAAGTGAAAGGTCCAAAAAAATAGCTCCCACATATTTATAATTGTCAGATATAGAAAAGAGAAAGGTAATAAAAGCAGAAACGCTTTTTGTGGCCTGGGTTTAAGCTGTGCTTAGAGGTAATAGTGAATACAGCAGATTTTCTGTGAGTTTTATTGGGAAATGGCTCACAGACAAAAGTTAGCATATTCATTAGACTGTTCAGTTGTGTGTACAAGAAAATTACCGGTTTTGACAATGGGTTTAAGCTGTGCTTAGAGGTAATAGTGAATACAACAGATTTTCTGTGAGTTTTATTGGGAAATGGCTCGCAGACAAAAGTTAGCATATTCATTAAACTGTTCAGTTGTGTGTACAAGAAAATTACTGATTTTGACAAACAGTGTGCCCCTTCTGCTGTGTGCTGTCACAAGTAATTTCCATCTTCTATTAAACTAAACTCATAACAATCTCCCTCAACTAAAAGATGAGCCACACTCAAGCATCAAAAGCTTTGTTTTCATTCTGCTGGAAAATTACCACATCCCAAAGCTTTTATTGCACCATGTATGTACTTTAATGTGTTATTATATGTTGGTTTGGAGCACAGAGGAATAGTAGTATTAAACATAATAACACAATGAGTAGGCAAGCTCCTGTCCCCTTACTTGAACTGCATTACCGTATTCCTGTTACAGTTAATATTGCATGCCCTTGAAGATTATGTTTGCCCCCTAATTTTACCCTCTCATTTTATTCTATCCTACAATAATTGTTTTTTTTTTATATTGTTTGTCCTGAGGCAACACAGGGTTTTTTTTGTGGTATGTGGATGGAGCTACATCTCTTTCCTGAGAACCATGCCTAATCGGTTTTGCTTTTCTTTCACTTGATTGGATCTGCATTTACTCATACTACCGTCCCTCTTCCCTTGTATGCCCCTGCACCATCTTCCTGGTTTTCCCATTAAAGGCATAATTTTTAAAACACTCATCTTACTTGGTACCTTTCATCTGTGCTCTATCATAGGCATTATAAGTACATAGATAAACATTGGAACACCTGCATAAAAGTTCTGTAGTTAAGCAATTACTTACATGAAAAGTGGATATACAGTCTAAAAAGAATAGTGTCTGTTGGTTTTGGATCTCATGTGATCTTGCTGGGTTTTTATATATAAAATGTAACAGTTAGCTGATTAACTGTTTTTAGTACATAGCTCATGGCTACTATCCTAATAGAGGCATCATATATCAATACTGGTGTTGCTATCTTAGCCTGAGCAGCTTGCTATGTGCAGAGTAGCATTTTTTGCTTATTATTGCTAATAAGCTGTGAACTATTACTTAAAATCATGCAGGTCAGGTATTGCTGTTATTACAGTCCTGTTGCTTTAATTATACCACTAATTATATATAGACACTCGGATAGCTTACTAGAGTGGGGAAAGGGCAAATTTCCTGATCCTCACTGTACCGTGATCTCAGTATGAACAGTTCGAGTGGCATGTTCGATGTAAGTGCACTGAAAATATATTGAAAATGCTATTCGATGAACTGATTTTTCACAGAACTGATAGGGACCCATCTATGTACATTAAAGGTGTGTAAGATCCTCTTACTGGAGGACTGTGGAGAAGGAAGAAAGTGGGCAATTAAATAGATGTAAGAGACAACTCATTCACTACCTTGGGCATAAAGTAAGGATTAGTACACAAAGAGACCATATCCTTATAAAAACAAGAAAATGTGGAGAAGCCATCAAAGCTTCAATCTAAGAAAACTCTCCTAGCAGAGGTTAAAGCTAGTAAAAGAACTGTTTTCCAGGTACAAATCTTTAAGGTAGCTGAAGCTGCAGGTTCAAGAGGGGCTACAGTTAGCTCCCCAAGACATAATTCAAATCCCAAGGAGGTGAAACTGGTTTCCTGGGAGGATTAATGTGAAGGACGCCTTTGAGAAAAAGTTTTACTTCTAGTCTAGAAGCTAAATGGGGAGACTAAATGGCGGGCAAGCAGAAATGGCTGACAAGTGAACTTTCACTGAGAAATAAGCCAAGTAACTCACAAGTAGGAAAAAACAACTGGGATACCCACTGAAAGTGGATCCAGATTATTTGAGAGACACCAAGTAGAAAATTTCCATTTAGATAAGTAAGATCTTCTAGTACCGGGTTTCTGGCCTCCTGCAGTACCCAAAGCACATCCTCAGAGAAAAGGTGTCTGAAAGGAATCAAACGTTTATCACCCACAGAGTCAGTTGCAAAGGAGACAGATGTGGATGAAGCAGAGATCCTTTGTCCTGTGTGAGAAGGTCCAGTCTGTGAGGTAACCTGAGATGACTGCACTTGGCTAAATGCAGAAGAGGGAAACAATGCTGTCTTGGCCAAAAGGGAGTCGCAAGCAAGAATTTTCATTTGTCCTGCTGAATCTTGAGCAGTACTTTTTGAATGAGAGGAAAGGGGATGCATAAAGAAGCATCCCCTTCCATGAGAAAGATAAGGCATCCACCTTCCAAACCAGAGGATCTGAGACTGGCACAAAAAAGAGGAAGTTGTCTGTTCAGAGGGGAGGCAAAAAGATCCTCTAAAGGAGTACTCCAACAATGGGCCAAATCCAGAAACCCATCCCTGTGAAGCATCCATTCATGAGATTGAGTCATGGGCCTGCTTAGCATGTCTGCCACAAAATTTTGAATGGATGAAATACAAACTGCTTGAACAGTCATCTTGTACTGAACTGCCAAGTTCCATGCCATCACAGCCAACCTGCAAAGAAGATATAACTTTGCCACCCCCCCCCCACTTGTTTACATACCAGAGGACTGTCATGAATGAAATAGAGGATGGAAAGCCTGTAGAACTAGAATGAGGGCCCTCATTTCCTTGATATTGATATGCTCCTTCCTTTGAGAAGGAGACCAGAGACCCTGCACCTTCTTTGATGCAAAGGTTGCCCCCCCAACCTGCATCTGAGGCATCTGTGAACAACTCTTGAATTAGTTGAGCCTGATGATGAGAAAGGCATGGATTCAGAGAAAATTGCTGAATCCACAAAAAAAAGCTCCGATTTCCAGCATGTGAGAAGAGAAAGTACAAACTCCAGAGATAAGCATGCTGCATACAAAGAGATTTAAGGTACCACTGAAACTTCCTCATGTGAAGTTTTGCTAGGGGCATCATAGGTATTGTGGATGCCATAAACCCCAGTAGCCTTAGAAACTCCCTGGCAGGTAGAGATGGAAGAGACAGTAGACTGCGGAAGAAGGAAGTGAAAGCCAGAATCTTTTCTGGTAGAATAAAAGCATCATGAGATCTGCTCTTAGCTTGCACCCTAGGAAAATGTAATCATGAGAAGCGGACATAAATGATTTTTTTCTTTGCAGGCGAGAGATGGCAAACTGCAGATTTTTAATTAACTGTTCTGGAAGAGATCGTTCAGGTATGAATATACCTGAATACCTCTGATCCTGCAATAAGCAATCACAGGGGCCAAACACTTTGTGAATACCCTTGGGGCAGTGGATAGACCAAAGGGCAAGGCAGAGAAATGAAAGTGCAAAGAAGCCACAGAGAAACAAACATTTCCTGTAAAGAGGATGGATAGGTATGTGAAGATAGGCATCCTTGGTGTCCAGAGAGGCCATTTAGACCCGAGGAGGAATTAAAGGAAACAAAGGCTGTAAACAGCATGCAAAAAGTTGGAACTTTTAGAAAAGTGTTTAAGTCAGAAAGCTCCCATATGGGTCTCCAAATACCATTCTTTCCAGGCACAAGAAACATTCTCGAGTAAAACCCCCTTCCTCGTTGGTACAGAGGAACATGTTGAATTGTACCATGAGTAGGAAGTAATTCTATTAGAACCTGTGGAAACAAATCTAACTGATTTGGAAGAGGTTAAGGTTTTTCCAAGTCATGAAATATCCATGTTGGATAACAGAGAGAACCCAGGAATCCTGAGTTATACTTGCCCAAGCTGGAAGAGAGAGGGGTAGACGAGAACCCGGGAATCCGGAGTTATACTTGCCCAAGCTGGAAGAGATAAGGGTAGACAAAGAGTAAGAGGAGTAAGATTTGGAAGTGGTTGGTAGTCACAGACTACCTGGCCTATCTGGAAAAGGCAAAGTCTGTTTAGAAGTGGGACCTGAAAGATAAGTCTTAGGCTGAAGAGGTCTCCTAACAGTCTTCTTAGTTCTGGAAGAAGAAGATGGAGGTGTGTCTCTCATAACAAATGAAGTCCTAGTAGGAAAACTTCTGTAGAATTTAGGGACAGGTGACACAAAAATGTGCTGCAAGTCCTCAAGTTCCTTTTCTTATAAGGAGTTAAATAAATCTGCAGTTGTAGTATCAGAGTACTATTATCCAGAGGAGCATCCATCAGTTTTGCTTTGATATCATCTGGTAATGGTTGAAGCTTTAACCCAGAATTCATTCTAAGGACACAGCCAGATGCAGTTGCTCTAGATGATGCTTCTGCTGCATCATAACTGCATTTGATTCAGTGTCCAGCCACTTAAAGAGAAGCTTCTAAAAGGGACAGAACCTGATTTTTAATGTCAGAATCTGGAAGCTCTGAAACGGTGTAAGAGGCCTAAGAAAGAAGAGCGAAGGAATACCTAGATGTGTGTTTGATAATTTATGGCTCAGAAAGAAGAGCCAAGGATTACCTAGTCATGCGTTTGATAATTTATGGCTCGGAAAGCTAAAGCGGCAGAAGTGTAAATCTTCTTCCCAAGTCTTTCCCTTATTTTCCTCTCCTTATCTGAAGGAAAAAGATTAGAAGATGGTAACAACCTAGAGGATTTGTCAGAAGCAATGGATACTACAGCTGGATCAGCTGAAGGACATTTGTAAAGGCTAATCTGCAATTGTCAGGCACCTTATAAAATGTCAGGCCTTTTAGTTGCAAGAGCCTGTGAATCCGGGGCCTTAGAAGCCAAAGAGAAACCATACAAAAATGGTGGCAGTACAGGTGGCACAGCAGAAGGAAAAGAAGATTCAATTTGTAAAATATTATAATACTTTTTTTGCACCTCAGACACCTGAGAGCAGTGCCATTTAAACAATTTGTTCAGCTTGTTAATCTTAGTCTCCTTTCAGCTTAGTCTCCCGAAAAAGAAATCTTCTCTACTAGAGAATCTGCACGACTGGATTTTCTCAGGGGAAACATATTCTAAAGAAGATATAATTTGAGAGGAGTATGCCAAGGAATCCTCATCAGAGGAAGACTCAACCTCTGAGAACTCCTCTTCCCTAACCCACCTAACAGGGGAAGAAGTAAAAGAGGGAACAGAAACAGCAGTAGAAGGCTCAACTGTCATTGAAGCCTTAATCAATCCCTGTGAAAAAGTATCCCAGTCTGACAGATGATTTAGAGGCCAGAAGATGCTTTGTTTTTTCTTAACATGCACCTCTGCTTTATAGCCTCCACAATGGTACTCACTGAAGAGCTAGACCCAACCTCCGAATGTACCTGTGGATCTTCACTAACTTCAAGAGATACATCAGCAGAAAGAGGTGCAGTGGAAGAGGATTCAGGCCTTGGTTTACTGACCTTCTTCAAAGTCGTCTCGTCCGACCCACAAACCTCTCCGTAATGTCCTAGGCTAATCTTTTCAAATTTTAGTACTCTAAGTAGAGACTCAAAGCTGAAAGACAGCTTCAAAAGGTCTTTGGGACAAAGGCCTGACAAATAGCACAGGAATGCTGGTCATGATTTGGGCCTAGACAAAACGGTCAAAGATCGTGGCTGTCCTTATGTGGAATTTGCCTTCCACACCTACACTTGCCCATCCTGGATGAAATGAACTAAACAAAAAAAAAGGCAGTAGCAATAAAAAATTAAAACCCAAACAGGGCACTTCTCCGAAAGCTGGAAGCAGCAAACAGAAACAGGCAGCAGACTGACATACGAGTCAAGTGTTCCAAGTGGCAGCAGAGAAGTTCTGAGAATTGTACACAGAGATGTCCTTTTATGGCTGATGTTAACAAGCCACACATGTGACGTCCCATATTTCACTGCTATCACAGAGACTTGGCTCAAACCTAACATCAGACACAAAATTCCTTCTCCATGGCTATGCATGCTTTAGATCAGATAGACTAAATAAAATGGGTGAAGGCATTGCCTTACTATACCCAAATACCTTCACTGCAGTTCCGTTCAACAAACCAGTCCCACAATTCTCTTCATCAGAATTACTAGTAGCCTCCATAAAAAACTTAACTGTAAGAGCCTCTGCATTGTGGTCATATACATTCCCCTAGGCAATAATATTCCTATATTAGAAGATATCCTAGCCTGGACATCTAGCAACATCAAGAATGAAACAATTATCCTAGGGGGACGTCAATATCAACTGGCGCAATATCTCCCATCAGCATCTCACTACGAACATTAACCTGTATAACTATACACAACTCATCACTAACATAATCAGACCCAGCAACAACAAAGGCTCAGTCCTGGACTGGATCTCATTTTCTGACCCTAATAAAATCTCCTCCTCAAGCACTTGACCAAAGAATATTAGTGACCACTCACCTGCCTATATTATACACAAAATCACCTCATCACCATGTAACTGTCAGTATAAGCAAACAAGGGACGTATCCCACTTTTGGCCTACCACCTTCAACACAATCTTACAAAGTAAGAACTGGGAAGCTTTAAAAACTTTTCCCATCGGTGAAGCTGTAGACTTCTTCAATTCAACTTTTCTTAGAATCTTAAATAGTGTAGTCCACTCCATCAAAACAGAGTTAAAAGTAACCACACCATCTAGCTTACCAGACCCACAAAGCAAATTACCACCAGGGAGAAGGCATGGAAATCATGGCAAAAAATAAAAACCCTGACAACCTCCTTCTATACAAACAGCTACACAACCAGACTAAACGCCTAGTCATTATAAACAAACAAAAAAAAACTACCAAACTCTTCAAAACCAACACAAAATCCATAGAAATTTTGGAGTGCAATCAACTCCCTACTTTACCCAGGCTCAAACAACAATCCCTGTACCAACCCAGACAGTACTCCCACTGAGACTGCATCATTCTAACTCAAATATTTACTGACTCCATAGATAAGCTCACTATCACCTTCCCACAAACTATTCTCAGCCCAACAGAAACAACATTACCAAATTCTTCAAACACCTTTCAGCCTAGCTTCTCCCTCTCATCCATACAAACTTCCACAATAAAAAAACTCCTCCTACATCAGCTCAAACCTTGTACTAACACACCTGACAACCTACCTACTGAATTCCTACAGATATCTGCAAGCAACATTGCCTACACCATTATCATACTTCTTAACAGAACAATTCAGGATTCCCAGCTACCTCAAATTTGGAAGAAGACTATATCATCCCTCTACACAAAGGTGGCAAAAACTGTGACAGCTCCAACTTCTGACCCATTGCTATTCTCTCTCCCATCTCCAAAATTCTAGAAAACTGTATCCAAAACCACCTAGTTCAAAACCAAACCCTCTCTCCCACTCAGCATGGCTTCAGTCATGGACAAAGTACTACCACAGCTCTCATTTCCTTCATAGACACAGATAATCAGGCTCATGACACTGGCAACATTATCTCTGCACTCTTTCTTGATCTCTTTAAAACCTTTGATATGATATCTCATTCTCTTCTTCTCACCAAACTCTCCAATTTAGGCATTTCACCCCCCACACTAACCAGGATTTCTCTCTCTCCAATAGGCAAAAATCCATCAAATGGCAACATTCTTTCTCACCTCACAACACAACTACAGGCATTCCCCAAGGATCCATACTGGGCACCTTGTTATTTAGCATATTCATCAACAACTATCATTACCAACTAATCAAAGCACCATCATCCAATATGTAGATGATTCTACTATCATCTACACCACACCAAGTCGACATCCAAACTTCAAATACTTACCCAAAATGGCTTCACATCCACCAAAACTAGGATATCCAACAATCACCTCACTCTAAACCCCAATAAAATTAAACTCCTAATATTCAACTCTAAAAAAACGACCCTCCACAACAAGAATGGATTTCCCTATCCAGGCCAAAAACAGCACCATTATTGAAGTTGTTCCAAGTACTAGACTGTTAGTTGTTATAATAGATGAAAACCTTACATTTGACCTACACATTCACAGCAACATCAAAAACACAACAAAAAAGTTAGGCATGCTCTATAGACACAAATATTTCCTTAGCCATAAAGCCAAACTGTCACTAGCCACATCCTTCCTACTACCATCTCTGTTATATGGCACTCCTATCCTTATCAATATGCAGTCTCTTAAATCCAAACTTGATACATGCTACAATAAAATTGCTAAATTCATAACAAATGTTAAATTCTCAGACCACCACCGCTCATCAATACAACAACTTAGCTGGCTCGAACTCCCACACTATCTCACATATTTACAATTAAACTACTGTACGTAGACCTATACATAGACCTTCAGATTCACCTTCTCTTTCATCAATACTGACTCTGTACCATCCTAACAGACCTCTCAGATCTCAAAACAAACAATAGCTCAAAGTCGTAAATTCAAACCTTCTACCTGGACAAATGCTCTACTCTTTTACTGTTTCTAAACTATGGAACTCCCTTCCATCAGCAATCAGGAGGACCACCAGTAATCATGTTCTCTTTAAAAAGTTCCTTAAAACAACATCTTTCTTCTCTCTGGCTCTGCACATGTGCTAAATCAACACTCCCTAAAACCGGACTCCTCCCATTATAAGTCCATAGCCTATCTCATCTCTACTGTACTTTCTTCTAAATCTATCAATTCACTCATAATAAAACTTCACACTTCAATAAATTAATATTCTATTTAAAGGAACTTACTACTGCAAAAACAAACACTGCATAATAAACTATATTGACTACATGAAATACTGCATAATGATCATATTTGCTGTATCTGTACTAGTTCAACTGCAACCCACCCTCTTCTTGTGAACAGTGTAATAAAAGAAAATGTAAATCATCTAGTGTGCCTAGCCTAGACTACTGTTTTTATAACACTGTATACCCTTCATTGCTCATTATAAATGTAAAAATCTGCTGTGTGCTTTGCTTAAACTAGTGATGGCATTGCACTGTAAATGCCTGTATTGTTTTTTATTAATATTGTGCGATTGTTCATATTCTGATTGTTGCTTGGCCCAGTGGCATTCCCAGTAAACAAATGCAAATAAATAAATATAAATTCAACCAACCATGGACAAAAACCAGATGGCAACAGAAAGTGTAAAAAAGCAAAAGAATGAATGCAAAGAGCCGGATCAGGAGAAAGGAAAAGATAAACGGAAAGGTAACAATTATAGCAAGAAATAGAGATCTGCTGTAGTGTTGACCAATGGCTTAGACAGGGTAAATTTAAACCAAATGATGAAAGTTTTATATTGTCAGCCCAAAATAGAGAATTACTTACTAAATGGTTCATAATATTCATTGAAAAGTTGGAGATACAAACAAATATACGTTTTGTGGTACAGAGCTAGAAACAGTTTACGCATCTAGTTGCAGAGTGTGATGCACTTATTTATTGCTGAATGTTGGTGTACTGAAAGACAAAGTGACAAGGTTGTTACACTGGAGACTCTGTAAACATTATAACACAAAGGCAACTGAGAGACATTTGAAACATAAACCACAAAGGATTGTTGAAAATAATGAAGTAATGATTACATAGGACCACCACATACTGGCAGCTAAAAAGGTAGAAGCAAGCAGACCAGATATTGTAGTTCAAGAGAAAAAGACAGAAATGGCCTTGATTATGAAAATTGCTATGCTCTGTGATTACAGCTGTCTTCCAAACTGAAAGACATAAATTTGTGAAATATCAAGACTTGCAAACAGAAACTACAGCAATGTGAAATAAGAATATGTAGTTGTAGTAGGAGCAAATGGACTGATAAAAGAATTTTCAAAGATGTCTAAATATGCTACTGAAAAAAGTAACCTCTTATGAACTGTAAAAAAAAAAAAAAAAAAAAAAAGACAATTCTGGGTACAGTGTAGGTGCTAAGAAGAGGATATCAGATGGCAAAGACTGAAGAAAACTAATTTCATGAACTTTAGTTATGCTCCGACTTTGGAATGGGGTCCATTCCTATCAAGGTTGAAAACCCCAAGTGTTTGGAGAAAAATAAGTCCAGCTTTATTTAATTTCTATCTGCCATTAAGCATAGTGAAATGTAATATGAAAACTCGTCTCCTGCACATAAGATCATTTCCTGCATCACATGTAATAGCTCGGGTTTTTATTCATTTCACTGCGCCATCGAGTTGGTCATTTTAAAAACTGTGTCCGTAAACAACTGTATTGTGGAATATAGGTTACATAACTCATTTGCTAAACCTACAGTAAAATATATTTTATGTACCATGCACCAGACCCCCATATTTTGTATACGTATTAATACAAAGTGAGAGCTCACTACATAGGGAATATGATATACACCCATTTTTCTCCTATGAAAATTGTCGCACAATGTGCTTAATCTACGAGGAAAAGTCATTTAGAATGAAGAGAGAGTGTATTCTGGGTTTTGAGGGCAAGATGAGATTTTCAGGTGATGCCTTAATTAATAAAGTACTTGCAAGCTGCTTCAGTTAAGAAGAATGTCTTGAACCTGTGCCTAAATTTTTGGAAGGATATTATAGATTTTATGTTTGCTAAGAATGATACTGGGAGATTGGGCTACTATAGTAGAAAAGCTGTAGTCTGTCAAGTTATCTTTGCGGAATACCAAATATTACAGAGTCTTGAGATCTGATGTAGATGGTAAAGCTTTTACCTAGTCAGCTGGAGATTAATTTGAACAGCTTCAGGTCTAATAGTTTGCAGGCTGGAGAGAAGTAGAGTGCAGTTTTACTGGAAGCCATTTGGCTTTTTGCAGTAACAAGCAGTAATGTTCTGTTGAAGGGGTAGGGTAGGGAAATGAACAGGCATATGCAAGATTTGGTTTGCAATGTGATTTATTTTTACTTGGATCCATTGTTATCAATGTGATTTATTTTTACTTGGATCCATTGTTATCAATAGGTAGGCAACATTCTAACTGGGAAAGTAACTCCTCTGCTGATGACATTTCTACCTTCTATGGACAGAAATGTGAAATCTTTTTTGAACAGAAGAGGAGGCAGTTAATTTTGCATCATACATAATTTATTGTTACTTAGACATCATACATCATGTCATGCCAGTTATCTCGTACTCTTGTCATTCATTACTATGAAGTATAGAAGGACTAGGTTCGGAAATATTTAGGTTAGGATAATTCAGTGTTTGAGAGACTAACGTTATCTCACAATAAATCCTGAATTGTCCCTAGACTTACTCTGGACAATAATAAAATGCCAGCTCTCTAAGCTGATAATAGTTCCTGAGAATATTTTGTCTATGATATTGTGTGCAAGGAAATTATTGCACAATAAACTCCACATAAACACTTCCCAAATGTTAATGAGGCTGCTCTGTATGTGATGCTTATAGAATGCCATCTTTTTACAAGTAATCTAGTTTAGGAAAGGCATGATATACAAGGCAGTATATGAATTCATTGATTAAGTACAGTTTTCTACTTTGAGCACGAATTTATATTAGGTCTGAAATGATTTATAATTAATTGTGCACTAAATTCTGAACATTACACAGTGTCTTAACTTTTCACAACTGCAGCAAAGATGAGTTAGAAATATTATGAGTGAAGTTTCCCTCACCATGGGTAGGATTCACAAAACCTCCGTGTAAGAGTTAGCAAGTCTTACACGGAGGCTGCAGTTAAACGGTGTGATGTCAGCATGCCATGCATATTCATGAGGGCATGCTAAATCACACCCTAGGCTAACACGGTCCGTGTAGCAAAGTAGGGGGCGTGTCCACACGGTGAGTCCTGCAAAGGGACACGCCCCCAGAAGAATCACAGTCCCGAAAGGAAACTCCCACGAGCGAGTCCACGGAAATGTCAAGAAACAACACCACACATGCCCCCACAGACTATAAACCCAACTGTAATGTAAAACGTAAAAATTAACAGTTTAATTTTTTTTTTATAATTTCAAAAATGTTTGCCCGTAATTGCTCGTTATGCTGGTGTGCCTTTCGCTCAGCCACAGTTAGCAGTCATTGAAAAAGCATACAAGATCTAAATATGCAAATTAAGCCAAGTAGCAATAGCGTAGCGGTAGAGACGTCGGCCAAAGAGGAGGTAGTCACGGTTCGAGCCCCAACAACATAATATTCTATTTTTAGTGAAATAATCACAAAACAATCCTCTGACATATATGTATATATATAACTATAATTTAAGTAAAATGTAATGAAATGGGCCATGTTTTTTTGAAGAAAATCTGACAGAATAAAAAAAAATAATTCTATAAGTGCCCATAGCTGAGCAATGCTCTAACAAGCAGAGTATGATTGCCCGCAAGTGACCAATGGTTTAACAGGTGTAATATGAGTGCCCGGAGTTGAGCAGCACTTTAACACGCTGAAACTGTGTGCCCGTAGTTGATCAACATTTCTCATAGTGTAATATGAGTGCTCATAGCCAAATAACGCGTTAACCAGCGTAACCTGTTTGTGCGGAGCTGCGCAGCGCACCAACCAGCTTATCTGTGGGCAACGTTGAGCAACCTGTATCAAAGCAGTCTTTCCACAGACACACCTCCTAGCCTGTCTAGACAGTAGTAAAATAAAAAAAAAGCAATGCCCAGGCTCGAACCCAGGATACTGTGCATCATAGTCAAAGTACTGAACCACTAAGCCATGACAGCTGTACTGAAAAATGCAGTATTAGCATACATATATATATATATATATATATAGGAATGAATGGAAATAGAAGCATGACAAAGCAGGTTTTTTTAAGCTGATACAATTCCAAAATGGCCAATCACAGATAAGTGCAGGAAAAACGGCATATATAAGCCCCATAGGCAGGAATACACAGCATAACTGATTGTGGAACCTATTTGCAGTCAGGATGGCAGGTGTAGGAGAGGGTAGTCGCTTCCGAGCACAGAGGTGGGGTGTTGAGGAGTCCAAATATATGGTTTGGCTCCTAGTTCATGATCATGAGGCTCAAGTCATGCAGGGCCAGGTTCTGTGGGGAGCGTACAAGGCAGAGGCGTGGAACCGGTTGGCACATGATCTCACCAGTGCCACAGGCATACCAAGGACTGGTGAACAGGTCCGTCACCACCATGCGGACCTGAAGAGACGAAAGCAGGACTAACTGAACAGTTGGATCCAGGAGGCCCGGCAAATGCCCAACGCCCCACTACTAAGTATCCATGTAATTACGTATGTAAGGAATTATCCTAGCTGATATTATGGAGATGTATGTTCCAATATTACTTCGTTTATATTACAGCTGCAGGTGTGCGTTCTGCGAATCGGCGAGCCTATGGTGATAGGCTGGAGCGGTTGCACCACCAGGCAGGTTAGTAATTATTTTTCTGTAATTGTTATACAATATAAGTGAGACAGCTTCTAAAAGAGTTCAGTGTAGTTACATATTAATAAAGTTCAAATAACACTAGAAGAATGCTTCTGCTAGTACTGTATGATTAGATAAGTGATGCAGCCTGTAATCCAGAAATAAAAATTAAACAAGTCTGAAATAGAGATTTCCCACCTGTATTGTAATATCAGATAACCTGCTGCAGTCTGAAAATTAGTGGTAAACAAGCTAAAGACAATCGACATGTGTCAAATACATCCCCTTTGAAAATCTGCCATATGAAACAAGTGAGTCTGTTGGAAAGGATCGTTGTAACCAAGTATGACATGTTAATAACGCCTAGAATAAAGTACCATCTTGAATTGTAAAAATAAAACAAGTGAGAGTGTGAGAAAGAGGTATGAATCTACCAAGAAAGCTGTTATAACTTCTGAATAAAGTATACTGCAGTCAGTACATAATGAAATGAATGAGACAGCCACAACCAAAGAGTGAAATGTTTGTAATAAAAGTACTGAAGCTGGAATGTGTCAGTCCCACAATTTGGATATGTTGCTGTACCCTTGCAATATGGAGATAGTATGGTTATATGAAATAATGAACATCCACAGTTGTCTAGAGCCATATAAATCAAATGTAGCAGAATGCTGTACCTGAACACAGCCAGATATGAACGTGTATGAATAAAAATGCAATGTATATTAATGTAGCAGTAACAGTCCCATCACCAACATTCCTAAGGTTACATATAGGAAACTGTACTAAGACCTGTAGGGTATATATATATATCTGCAGCTACTAGAGATGTACAGCATATGTATAGGTAGTTGAAGTTGTTAATGAAATATTTCTTCACCCTACCCTATATATTCACAAATAATGCCATTCCACAACAAACTGGGTATGTGTATTCACAATTAATTCCTATGGACATTTGTCCTGTTGGTTCAAACATATTTGCACGTACGTTGATGCATGTGCCCTGTTCACATATCCAAACCTGATGGCCTGTTGCCATCAATCAACCCTGCATGCTGTTGGATTGTGTACTGTTGTTCAAAATATGCATGTGTTATGCTTGCTGTTCAATGTTTGGAATTCATGGGTGTTTGGTTAATGGGAATACTGATGCATGCTGTTCCAACTAATTTTGAATGGTATTGTTTGTTACTAACCCAAAATGTCATAAAATATTGCTAAACATAGGACAACAGGGAAGGCGGGTTCCAGCGGACCCACCTCTCCCACCTCAGCTGGCGAGTGCACCTAGCACTAGTGCCCGGGCGCCACCTTCAGGTGGAAGCACTGCAGGGGATGGGGCTCGTCCCCCCTCTGCAAGCGTGGCCGGAGGAGACCGTCCACTCACCCTCCAAAGTGTCTGGTCTATGGTGCATAGCAAGATCAGGCAAGTCTGTGCTTGAACCCCTACGCCAGCTTGAGGCTCAGGTGGTGCAACTCACGGGTGTGCCTGCTGCCCATCCTACACAGCTCCCAGCACAGCCCCGTTCTGGGCTGTGAAGGCGCAGTGGCAACTGCCCATGGGTGGGGATCTCAGTTCCACTGTTGCCATTTGTGGGCTTGTGGGCTCATGGGCTCACGATATCCAAACATCCGTCCCCATCAATTGTGTTCACCCCACACATGTCATAATCCGCCCCTGTATGCGTCTTGTCTGTTAACCTCCCCTACCTACTTCCCCAAATATACATACTTCCTGTACCTCACATTCCACTCTCACCTGAAAAAGAAAATAAAAAAGGGCACTCTGTTCCTGCAAAAAAATTACGCCCCATACATAGCTGCCCATTTTGCAGACATGTCTGCTGGACATGTGAACTGGTAATTACAATTGGCTGTACAACATATTTTGTTATCCTCACCCCTCTCTCAGGGGTGGAAGGTTTCAAATTTCACACCAAATTACACACATATGCACAGCTGTTGCGGATAAAGAAATGGGCAGCTATGGGCCTTTCCTACATCCTTCCTGCAAATCCCGAGCTTGTTTTCCTACTGTCCTACCCTCTTTGTGCCCCCTATCTCCCCATTTTCTTTTCTTTCAAAGAAATTAGCGTGGGTGTGCCTGAGAGTAACACTTTTAAGGAGTTGTAAGCAGGTGTGCACTTGTGTGTGCTTAGCTAAGCGTGTGTGCGCAAAGCTAAGTGACAGTGCGCATGCGTGAGCTCCACGCAAACCAGCGCTAACCCGCTTAAAAGTGCCTTAGTCACTCTGAATGACAAGGCCTGTAGTCTGCTCAGCAGCAAAATAAAATCCCTCTGTCAGTCTCGAACCCAGGACCTTGGAAACACTAGTCTGCATGACTTACCACTAAGCCATGACTGATATACAAGAACTTTGTGCTGAAAGCAATATATCATGAAACAGTAGGACTGAATGTAAAGGGAATATAGGAAGGCTATTACACAAAGCTTTTCTTGTATCTTCACTGGCAATTCTTGTGGATTTGTATAACATTACTGTGAGAAGAGAAACAGCCATGCTAGTAGGTAATAATGTGACAGTAGCACCTTGCAAACCACGCACACTATTAGAGCAGGATAAACATTGCCATATTTGAATAGGTAAGAGGCCAGACCTCGCAACTGTGACTGATTTACAGGGATGTCCCTGATTTGAACACAAATGTTAACTGTGCCCCACTGACTCCCTGTGAAATGTACTAACAGTAGGCAGAAAGGTGTTTTATCCCATGTAATGGTAACTGTCAATTACTGAAAGTATGCACTACTTGCATGTCAGAAATGGTGTAGTAATACATATGTTCAAAATACCCCACAGTCACAACTGCAGAATATCTGAAATATATCACGGGTGTATCCCACTGATATGTACCATTCCCTGAGGCTGATAAGAGATACACCTGAGAGTATCTGAGGCCTGCAAGTGTCATAAACTCACAGGCATATCATTCTGTCTGCTGTCACACACTCTGTGAATAGCTGTAGAATAGCTTCCACAAGCACACCCGCATGTAGGTGTACAACCCACAAATATCAAAGGATGTAGCCAACTAATAAAATAAGGACAGTATAGCAGTTTACAAGTGCTGCATGTGCCTGCTATCCATAACTGTTAGTACAAAGTACAAGGCCCCACTACTGCTCAGCAGCAAAATAAAATACCCTTGTAGGTGTCAAGCCTCACACCTTGGCCAGACCAGACTGCATGCAGTACCACCAAACATATAAGGAATTGCAGCTGAAAGAAATACAGCAAGCATTACAAGGAGTGAATGTAAATGGAAAATAGGAAAGCCATAGCAACACATTCCAATAAAGACACCTAGCAGGCATTCAAGGAGTGAAAGTAAAGGCCAAATAGTGAAGCCATAGCAACAAATTGCAAGAGCCACTGCTGTATACCAGTTACTCCACAAGTCCCACAGGAAAGCACATACTCCCATTTAAACAGTATTAGTATTATTAGGTGTCAGTTAACATACGCACTGAGAAGAATGAACTGGAGGAAGCAATAGTCAGGTTTCAGTACAACATGCATTTCAGTGCCTACAACACAGCCTGAAATATGAGAGACATACCAACCTTTACACTCACAGAACAGTGTCCACAGCATGCCAGCATGGTCCCCACCTTGAAAATCTGAAAGGGCTATGCCTACCTAACCTAACATTTTATAGCACTGTCCTGAAATCACAGTGAGAACTGCAATTACCACACAGCAGGCTGCATGCAATTAGTAAATGCTGGCTAACAATTGGTGCAGAGGCCATCACATGCACATGTGCATATACCTACAAAAGCAGCCTGTACTCCCAGTCCACACATGCAATACTTTCATTGCAACATCTGGAGGGAGAGACAGAGAAAGACAAAGAGGCACCAAAAAAAAAAAAAAAAAAAAAAAAAAAAAACACAACCAATAAAAACCAGCAGCAGGCCACCAAGCCATCACAAACAGCAGTGACAAACAAAAGTAATGTAAACTAATAATCTAATAGTCTACATACTGTGAACCCTCCATATGTGTTAGCAGTCTGTATCTATATCTATATATATATATATATATATATATATATATATATATATATATATATATATATATATATATATATATATATATATATATATATATATATATATATATATATATATGAAAATGTGCATAGGGCAGGGGACATACAGCAACTGTTAGTGAAGGCTGGACATAATGTATTTGAAGGTTGCTATGTGCACATATCAATGTAGGTTGTACAGTAATGGATGTTTAGCAGTATGTTAGTGTGTGTATTCGTATGTGTAAATAAAAAAGTTATATATATATTACATGTATATGTATGTATAGTTTTATATATATATATATATATATATATATATATATATATATATATATATATATATAATATGCATATATGTGTACATAGCTAGAGAGGGATGTATAAATAGATTGACATATATAGATAGAATATGTATATACATATGTATATACATATATATGTAATAGACACATACATATATAGATTCATATCTGTCTGTATATGTGTATGTATGTCTACCGATATGTATGTATATGAATATCTCTCTCTCTCTCTATACATATATATATATATATGTATATATATATATATATATATATATATATATATATATATATATATATATATATATATATATATATATATTCTGAGAGAGGCACATGTGTGCAGATGTAGTGCAACAGGTGCCTGGTGACAAAGGCATGGACTGAACATCAGTGTGGATACTAAAGTACCATACCCCATTCCAAAACACTTACACCACTAACCACCACATAGGTGGTTGCCTGCCTACTATTGGATGTGTCAGGAGGAAACATGGGAAACAAGTGTACAATAGCCTCCCCTTTGATATTCACAGTGGCACACTAGTCTTGTAATTCCTGTACATGGTACGTGTCAGCACAAATGGTGTGTCAGCTAGGGAAATGTAGGTCACTGTACCCCTCTACACCTCACAATGTCCTACATGGTATTTACCTCCCATGACAACTACAGAAAGGGAGAAGGACACAGTCATACCTAACAAACAGTGATAATGCCCTCAAACACATTACCTATGCAGAGTGACTGACAAAACCACAGATAGAGTGCCTTTCATACTACCTACACAGAGGTTACCACTGCTGGATATACATAGTTAAGTCACACCCATAACAGTTGTCCAACAACCATGGTAACACAAAGTGTAAAGAACACAACTCAAAGCTGAAGACGTTCTCACCAAAGAAAAAAGCCAATAATGAATACCAAAAAATGAGATAATAAGCACCATGCAGCATTCTATTGCATATGACACCGAATGAGATCTATAGAAGCCTTAGGTGTTATTCCCAGTATATTAATAGAGTATTAATATATGTGCTCATACTGTTTTTGGTTTTGCTTTCCTATATTTATTCAGTCGTATTTTGTATATTTTAAGTAGTAGTAATTGTCTTTTATTCCCGGAACATCGTCAAGACTCTAAAGGTGTGTAAGCTTGCCTTTATAAAACGCTGGGTGCTTACTGAATTCTTTCAGCCTGCGGGTTGAAGTGTTTGGCACTAGGACCGGGGGGATAACTCCTCAATGTAGGAGGCACTCTTTTTAGAGTACCCAAGGCATGTGATGTCATCAGCGAATGGAGTGAGGCTTAGCTCGCAGTGAAGTTTATAGTATGTTGATGCTACTTTATGGAGTTTATACCGCCGATGGAATTGTGATTAAGTATCTGCTTTGTACAGAATTCCTGGTGATTAAGGTACGGGATTTATGTATGTACATTTTGAGGGACTATGAGCACTGCAGCAATACTTGACTTTGTTATAAAAATCTTAAGCAAGCAACTGATGCAGACTATCTGTGAACGCTATACGCTTTAAAGTCAGTGTTTTTATTTAGTAATTTTATTGAATACGTATCCTTGAAGTGCATTTATCATTTTTATCTTTATTTCTATATATTGTTTGAATTTAGGAAGGTTTTGTCTCTTGGTGAAATCTTAGCAATGTTTTGAAGTGTTGTGTGACATGTGTTCAACTTGAATGAAAAGAAAAAATGCACACTCACTTTAAATTTAACTTGAATGTCATGATGAGTTCAATTTGGTTAAGAGATAATTAAGGTTTAATTTAATGAGCCCGCCAAAACTTGAGTTATTTATCTATTTATCCTGGAATTGTTTTATGTTATTGTATCTGATGAAGCATAGTCCAACTATGCGAAAGCGCTCATTCTATGTTCCAAATAAATGATTTTTTACATCTTTATCGTGGACATCATTGGTTTGAATTGTGATTATCTTGGGACCTGTCTACATAAGTGATTTGTTCGTGGTGACTGTTCTCATTTTTTGGTATTCAACCATGGTAACACCTCACAATATCCCCAGCCTTAATGACCTATGTATGTCATCCTTGGCACCGCAGTAAAGAGCACATGGTGGAGGTACAGGTTCCTACCCACAAATAAGCCATACCCTGGAGTAAACCACCCAGCATTAAGAAGCAAGGCTCCTCATTAGTAGATGTCAGACATACCCCTGTTGAATGTTATGCAGATAGGTAATATGCCATACGAGTCACCCTGTGTAACTGTTTGACAGGAGCAAGTACAAATCACATTACATGTGTCCCAAGGGGCAGGGTAGCATAACAGTATGCTGCTGTAGGCCCAGGGCCAATAGCATACTACCTATCTATGACAATGCACACACACACACACACACACACACACACACACACACACACACACACACACACACACACACGTACTCATTGCAATACCAACTATGTGAGGTGGAATGAGTGTGCCACTGACTGTGTGCAAGGTCTGTAATGGTATGATTGCGCAGCATGACTTTGTGTCGGACATGGTAGTGTGTGTCCTTGGTGTGAGGCCAGAGAAAGATGGGTCAGGTATTGGGATACAAACACACTACATTGCCATATGTTGTGCTGTGGTTCCCTGTATGTAACTGTGGTGTAGGTAGGGGTATGGCCACAAAGACTAGGGTGCATTACCATTGACATTTTTACTGTGCATTGCATGGGTTCACAATGTTCCCCATCCATTACCTGGATACAAACCCCCAGTGTGAGGTTGTGCATTGGACCTCAAACAGTGTGCTGACTGCTGGTGTATACTAGTTTGTTGTATGGAGTGTGCCAGGCACTGTCACACAGTTGTTGGCTGAGCACTTATATGTGGTCATTTACATGTGTATCCCCCAATATACAGACAGATGCTATACATGACAGTTCAGTGATATCACTACAGTAGAGTATTATGTGTGCCATATCACTTGCTCACATATTTTTCTTTCCCTTCCAGGGTGATGGTGCACCAGCGCAACCCCACGTACTCTGCTGCAGAGGAAGAGGAGATGCACCAGAGCCTGGTGCGGGATTTTGCCACACTCTTTTCCCGCACCAGCCAGAACTAGCAGGAGAGGGCTGCACTGTGGCAAGACCTTGTCCATCGGGTAAATGACATAGGCATGCATAATCGGACATATGAGCAGGTACACCATCACTGCAGTGATTTAATTAGAAATGTGCGTCGGATATCCACAGGCAACAGCTTGCCACAGGTGGTGGGGTGGTTATACACCCCCCCTCACCAGACTGGAGGGGCTCCTCCTAAGTGTTGTGGCTCCAGCCCAACAACAACAACATCTGCAGACATGTGTAATGATGGAGGCTGGAGCCACCCAGCATGTGGACTTGGAGCGTGCAGGTAGCATGCCATATCTATAGTTAACTGTTCTCTACACTGGTAGTTTATGCATGTGTGAGGTGTGTACTGTGTTTGCAGCTGTTATCCTGGTAATTATTGTGCAAGAGTGATATTCTCAATATCAGCAGTAGACCTGTGAAAGTCAACTGTTGTATTACTGAACTGTATCATACCAATGGCACAGTTGTGCCCACTGACAATAAATGTCTTATTTGTGCAGGTCCCTCTGGTATAACAGCAAGGCAGCCAATCCATGCTGGTGAGTGTGTAATAACAATACTTGTAATACTAATGATAATAATAGTTATAATACCCTCAAGTATTGCTATGTGTTTGATTGCAGGTGTGCTTGTGTCTGTGTGTTTGTATCTCATGTACTGAGGAGTGTGCATGTGTGCATGCGCCCATGTGCGCATCTGTGGTAACATTGTGTACACATTGTAAACTGTGTTTCCTGTCTTCCTTTCACAGATTCTGGTGTTGCTCTGGTGGTGTGCAGCAGGGAACCTGAATCCACTGATGGGGATAGTGATAATGATGAAACATATGTAATGGCACAGGGAGGTGTGCCAGGGTCCGTTGTTGGTCAGCCAATCGACAGTACACATCAGTCAACCCCATCAATGCGCACAGTCATCCTGCCAATACATCCATTGTCACCAATGTCCTTAGGTGATGGACAGCATACAGTGGGCATTGACCAGGGTAATGTGGTATCAGTGGCGCATGCATCCCCTCACAGCAGCCATGGCCAGAGTCCTGACATGGTACCACACAGGCAGATGTCCAGGGGTTCTCGTGGTAGCATCCGTGGTCGTACTGCCCCTGTCAGATGTGCCCACAGAGGTATTTCAACCTCAGCTATGTTCCGGGCTGTAATGCAGGCACAGGCACATATGGAACGGTACACCAGACAGGGTCTGAGGGAGCTGAGAGCACATTGCACTGCTATGATTGACACTATGCATGACGTTGTGGCTGCCATCCATAATTTCGCCGAGGTCATTGACAGACATTGGGGGGACACATTAGATCTGTTCCACAACTACATGTCCATGAGCCAGGGCAATGCAGGATGGTTGAGGCATCGACAGACGTTGGGGGGACACATTAGATCTGTTCCACAACTACATGTCCATGAGCCAGGGCAATGCAGGATGGTTGAGGCATCGACGTGGACGTATGCCGGCAACATTAGCAGCTGGCAGTCGTCACAGATGACAACAAACCCGCGGCCGCTCCCATAGTGCCAGTACCAGCCCCAGCAATGCTGGGTCTGTGCTGTCATCAGACCGCCCTAGGAGATCACGTGCACGTGGCTCTGGACAGTCCCAGCAGGGACATGTCTCCAGTCATCAAGCAACTACTTCTGATGACAGTACCCAGTCCGGCTTAGTACCTGATACTGTCCGTAGCACCCCTGCCAGGCACAGGTACCGTGTCTGTGGCCAGAGACAGTGATCTGTATGACCTGGCAGGTACAGTCTGTGGCTGTCCACAAACACCCGTATATGGCAGCCATGAGGTGGAACTGTGTGCATGCATACACACATGCATAATGCCAACACCTAGGCCTAACACATACATGCACACACCGCATCAACATTGCCCCATCTTGTACTGTTGTCCCTCACTAAACACACACACACACATACATGTCGATTGATTGCATCAGTGGCAGGCTCAGGCATACCAAGTACGCACCCTGTGCATATGATGAAACTGTGCCACCTCCTGCAATCTGTAATATTGATGCAGGAACAGGTTAACATGGTGCTGATGCACAGGATGACTACATAGAAGTGTAGTAATATTATCATGTTGTCAACAGTACAGTGTAATGATATCATTGTGGGTATATCCCAGCATGCCTGATGCATTAACAGTATGATTGTCATTGTATTGTTGGGTACACCACTATTAATTACCATAGTGTAATGTCTGCACATCTTTGCATTCTGGTGGTAAGGCTGAAAACAGAAGGCCACCAACATAGGTAGCACAGGGGATAAGAAAATGGAAGTAAAGATACTCGATGACGGACATGTAAACCGCAAGATGCATGCAGTCCAAACTCTACTCTGCGTGGAGAATGTTGATATCTGTGCAGTAATAGACAACAGATTCAAGACTCCTAAGAGAACCCTAGCACTACCAGGTTACACCTCATACCATGCTTGACAGCCCCAAAACACGGAACTAACTATGACAGGAGGGTGAGTCTCATTAAATGTCAAGGATACTGTGGTGGCAGGACAGGTAGCTTACATCCTTCTAAGTTGGGAACTGCTGATTGAGGGTTCAGTGTCTATTAGTTCTGGTTTAAGCACTTGGGCTTCAGGCCAGTTATTTTACATTATGAAGGTTCATGGTCTGCACTCTTGTGGGAGGAGAGGCTGGACTCTGCCCATCTGAGCATGGAATTTCTGGCTAAAGGCTTATAGTGCCTGCATATATTTCTTACTGAAATTGGTACACCTTGTTTGCTGCAGCATAGACTAGATCTAGGCCTGCTGAATGTAGCTTTGTTTGTATGCTTGTTTGCTTGTTATTTCCCTGAAACATTAATTCCACCTGAAACGCAGCTTTTCAGCGCTTCTGTGGATCCCTAGTGACATCTGCATTGCTTACTGTACTTATTTCCTTGTTTCACTTGAAAGAAAGTTACTGTTTGTCATTTTTGCATTTAAGTTACCTGTAACACATTGCATTGGAGTTACCTGGCACTTGCTCACTAAAGCATTTATATATGCCAGCACTAACAAATTAAAGGCACTACACCCTCACAAACTCACCTTGAGTACCTTGTTCCCCATTGGCCCTTTTTCTTGTCAATTATAAAGGAATTCCCAATACTATTCTAGCATGTCCAAAGGTCAGTTGTCAATCTCCTCACCGGTCCAGCTGGTGGATCTGGGAATCTTGAGGCAATGTTACGACTGCCTCATGTACACAGACAACCCTCTCCTCCCCACAACAATTTCCAACACATGTGAGAGATGCAAACATATAGCCAAACTAGAGGCTAAGCTCTCTCAACTGAGTACTGGCGAAACCTGTCAGGAGGAGAAGGAAACCACAGTCACTCCAATTCCAGTCTCACATAGACCTACCACGACAGCAATCCAAACACAAACACACTCAGAGTCTCTAAATAAAAATCTGCCTAAGTAGCAAAGACCTCCAAAGCAGACACCCAAGCAACCACTACCCCAGAACAGACCACATGCAACACATAGCTCACAAAGCCAGTGTGCCAAACAGTCACAGCCCTTAAGGCTAAACAACACACCTGATACACTTGTAATAGGTGACTATCGTCAGGCACACTGACGTCCCGCTCACCAGGCTGAACAAGGAGGTCACTGTGAGATGCCTGCCAGGTGCTATGATCCACCACATAACACAAGCACACAGGTCACTCCAAGGCAAGTACAAATATGACTCAGTCATTGTCCATGCCAGTGTGAATGACCTGAGACGTACCTCCCTGGACTACATAAGAGAGACAGAGGAGCTCCCGAGCATGTGGCCCAGGCTGGTATGACCCTGACCTTGAGTAGCATCTTACCCTCACCAAGAATGATGCCACAATATGAAGACCAGATGATCAATTTCAACAATTGGCTTAAGTTTCGGTGTCATTCAAAGGGGATCCAATGCCTGTCAGCCTGGGATGACATGCTCGACAAGCCACGATGCTTTGCTAGGGATGGCTTGCAGCTGTTACCCCTGGGCTTTTGGATATTGGCAAAGGCTCTTGTTACCCCCATAGTGCGTTTTTTAGGCAAGGCTCAAAAGACAAAACCACCTCCATAGGTATCACAAGGGATAGGAAACTAATAGTAATGCTACTCAACGCCAGCAGTGTAAACCTAGATGCATGCACTGGAAACTGTCCTTAGCATGGAGAACATCAATATCTGTGCAGTAACAGAATCATGGTTCAAGTCTCCTGAGAGCACCCCAGCACTGCCAGGTTATACCTCATACCATGCTTGTTGGCCCCAAAACTTGCACCAAACCAGAACAGGAGGGGGAGTATCAATATTCAAAGATACACACACCTCCAGGTTGGTGGCACAGCACGAAGCATCAGAGACTATCCATGTGCAACTAACAGTGGGTAAAACTGCCTTCCAGTTTATAGCCTGGCACACACCACCCTCCCAAACCCAGGAACCCCACTTGACCTTCCTGAGAACACTGGAAATATGAAGGTCTCTCCAAACACCATTATATTGGTGGACTTCAACTACCCAAACATAGACTGGGAGCATTACTCTAGCTCTAACATCCTAGCTCAAAGGTTCCTAGCATTTATACACTCAAATGCTATGGAACAACTTGTTACCACTCCCACAAGAGGGGGAAACATACAGGACCTGATCATCACCAACATGGGGACTCTATGCTCCAGACCAGCAGTGTACCCCTCACTGGTAAGATCAGACCATAAACTAATCTCACTGGATATTTACATCCCAACCACACCTGCTGCCCACAAAACCACAGTGTAAAACTTCTTTACAGCAAATTCCACACCCCTCAAAACCAAAGTGGAATCCTTCAAAGCCCCTGGGCCTGTGGAGAATATGGCCCAGACTATAGAATCCTTTATAAACGCATTCTATGAACACCTTCAGGAATGCATGGATCATGCAGTCCCAAATAACAAGACCCAATCCTCCAAAGGCAGCCGTCCTATCTGGTGGACCACAGCCATAAACAAACTATATAATAGAAGGAGGAAGCTACTACATGGAGCAAAATCCCAAAAAGGGAAGGCATCTCTGTTCAGTGTTAGCAAAATACTACGGGCACTCATAAAATCGTCTAAGACCAGCTTCGAGAGAAGAAATGCACAGGACACTAAGGATAATCACAAGGCTTTCTTTAGTTATGTTAGGAACCTGGGTGGGAATTCCCAGATATGCTCAGAATTAGTCCAAAATGACAAAAAAACTACACCGAACCCACAGACATTGCCAACATCCTAGCTGACCGGTTCAGCGAAAACATCCCCCCCCTCCCCACCAGAAGGGCAAATATCTATCCCAGCAGAGTGCTGCCCCCCTGACATCTCAGATGCTCAGGTAAGAGCCGCCCTCTCCAAAGCAAATAATACAGCATCAATGGGACCAGATGGTGTCCCAGGCTGGGTCCTACATGAACTCCAAGATGAGCTAACCCCAAACATAAAACTACTGTTCAATCTCAGCCTTACCACAGGATATGTACCCAAAGAGTGGCGTACAGCAACAGTGGTCCCTCTACACAAAGGTGGTGCCTCAACGGATCCTGTAAACTATCGCCCCATAAGCCTGACTAGCTTGGTCTGCAAAGCTATGGAAAGGATCATCATGGACCTCATACATACAGATATTGGGGACCTACAGACACTGGATCCTACCCAGTTTGGCTTTAAGGCCAGATCCTGCCTCTTAAACCTGGTTGATTTCTTTGAAACAGTCACCAAGGCCATTGACAAGGGGAAGGTGGTCCACACAGCCTACCTGGACCTCGCAAAAGCCTTTGATACAATACCCCACTCTGGCATTATAGATAAGCTCACCAGCTTAAATATAAACCCCTCACTCGGGCATTATAGATAAGCTCACCAGCTTAAATATAAACCCCTATGTCACTAGATAGGTTGCAAACTGGCTCAAGGACAGAACCCACATGGTTAGAATTGCTGGAGCCATGTCAGACTCCAAACCAGTTACAAGTGGCATCCCACAAGGCTCAGTCCTGGGACCTCTCCTGTTCGGTATATATTTCTCGGAGGTACAGGCCAACACGGACAGACTGTGGCTGACCAAGTTTGCGGATGACTGCAAACTGGCAGCTATAAATTGACTCTCCAGCCGACACAACCATCCTCCAAAAGGGCCTCATAGAAACAGACAACTGGTGCCAGAGCCATAGCCTCAAGCTAAATGCCACAAAGTGTATAGTCATCCCCTTTGGCAAACACAAAGTGGCCACAAATGACCACATAGGTGGTAATCCATTACGTACGGAAGAAGTAATTATGGACATGGGGACCGAAGTGGATAGCAATCTCTCATTTGACAACCACATGGCCAAAGTGGTTGGAAAACATTTTATATAGCCCACCTAATCATGACAGTATTCACATCTAGATCAGGTGAGGTCATCGTCCCTCTTTACTCATCCCTCATCAGGACCATAATTGAGTATAATGCCCCTTTTGGGATTTACATTACCAGACACCTGCAGCAACTGGAAAGACCACAAAAGTACCTCACCAAGAGGATCAAAGGTCTCAAACAGATGCCATATGCTGCCCGGTTAACATAACTCCATGCTCAGTGGCATACCGCCTGCTCAGAGGCAATCTGTGCCAGACATATAATGCCATGTCCAACCCAGAAGTAATGGACATGCTGCACCTCAGAAAATCCAAATCCCATCGAGCTACGCGCTCGAGAGACTTGAACCTCAGCACTGAAATAAATAGGACATGCTGGAGGGACAGATTCATAACTCAGAGGCTCCCTTCACTCTGGAATAAAATCCCAGTCCAGGTTAGGCAGAGTCCCTCATTGACTCTCTTCAAGAGGAATCATGATGAGTGGATGGGGGATCGTAGGTGTACCCCGGGTATCACTTGTGTCAATGTTAGACAGAGGCACAGTATACTAACCTCAGAAAAGGGCATAGCAACATAAATCTAAAATGGGTGGTGAAAGCCAAACACACTCTGGCTTGGCTTATAAATGCCCTAGGGCAGATAGCCAACACCCCCAGGTTGTTGCCACAGTGTGAAGCATCACAGACTATCCACATGCAACTAACAGTGGGTTACACCAACTTCCAGTTCATAGCCTGCTAGAGATCACCCTTCTAAACCCAGGTAACCCACTTGGCCTACTTAAGAATACATGAATATGTGCAGGTGTCTCCAAACAACAGTATATTGGGCAGCTTCATTTACCCACACATGGAGCTACAGTAATGCTCCCAGTCTAACACCCTAGGTGAAAGGTTCCTAGAATACATACACTCAATTGCTATGGAACAACTTGTTACCACTCCCACAAGAGGGGAAAACATGCTGCACCTGATCATCACCAACATGTGGACTATATGCTCCAGACAAGAAGTGTATCCCTCGCTGGTAAGATGACACCATAGACTACTCACACTATATATTCACATACCAACTGTAGCCCCTGCACAGAAAACCAGTCAAAAAGTTCTGTAATGCAAATTCCATGTATTCCCATGAGGCAGGCTTCACACATGGGAACTAGTTAAGGTCACAGGTACATATGTCTATGTGGCACACATACCTCATACTGATATAATCTATGTCATACAATATTAAGAGCAACACCCCACACACATGGACAAACTGTGTGACAAAAACACACATGGCATTTGTAGGACTCAAACCCCTACCTAACTATGTTATGACACTTGAGAGAGACGCATTAGCAGAGCGCGCTATTCACATTACTGGGAGGTTTCCCTTCTCCTGCTATACTTATAGGGTGCTGACATCATCAGCGTTTAGAAAGAGGAATGTGCATCATGTAGTGTGTTCTTCTAGTTGCCAAAAGGGACATTTCTTTCACACAGAATTGCACACACACTAACCCCCCCCCCCAATCACACACACACACACACACACACACACACACACACACTGCGCATTTGCAGGATTCAAACCCCTACCTAACTATATTATGACACTTGAGAGAGATGCATTAGCGGAGCGCGCTATTCGAATTACTGCGTATCTGTTCTTCTCCTGCAGTATTTATAGGGTGCTGACATTAGAGGTATGTACATCTATTACTGTCAGTTAGGGGGATAGCATATATATGCATTAACAGCCGCCTACTTCAGGGTCACTTATGCACATCAGCACTGCCAGGTTAAGTTTTATACCATGCTTCATGACCACAGGACCTGTAACACACAACACAACCAGTTCAGACCACCCCTCCCATATCCAGAACCACACTTTGCTTCCCTGGGAACAGTGTAGGATATGAAGGTGTTCATACACCATTACAGTGGTTAACTTCAGGAACAGGTATATTGAGTGGGGGAACTACTCAGGCCTCAACAACATCACCCTACAGCCACTACAATTTGTGAATCCATGTGCTATGGCAGGACCACTCACCACAGCCACAAGGGGGAATACATATTGGACCTGACCATCTGCAACATGGGGACTCTATGTTCCACACCAGAGGTAGACCACCATTGTTAATATCTGACCATACCCAACTTTCCCTGGACATCCATATCCCATCCCCACCCCCAGGCAAGGAAGTCACTGCAAACAAAGTATTTATCAAAAGCAGACTTTGCACTTGTGAAGACTGGGGTGGAAGACTTCAAAGGACCCATGCTGGGGGATTATACAGGACACTCTGCATAATCCTTGACAATTGCATTCTATGAGCATCTGGAAGGTTTGCATCGATCATGCTATCCCAAATAAACCCAAGACTCCTCCACAACAGGAGACCTGTCTGGTGTACACCAGCCATATACAAGCTGTGCAACAGAAGGAGGGAGCTAATACATTACAGAGCAATATCCCACAGAGGGAGGACGTCTCTGAACAGTATTGGCACAACACTTCAATCCCTCAAAATCATCACGTCAAAGTGTTGACAGTGAAATTGTCCAGACACTGCAGATAAGGCTCCCCTCAGTCTGTAATTGATGCCCAATTACTGTTATAAGTCCTCACCAACCCTCTTCCAGCATACACCAGCCACATGGATGTGACATTGCAAATTCAACCCCTGGGATCTCCACTGTGTCCCTGCTTGACGGAGGCACAGCACACTAGCCTTAAACGGTGCTTTCTGTGACCTACTTTACAGAGGCACAGTAGCCTACTGTACTGGGGAGGCAGACGCCAAACACACTCTGGCTAAGCTTGTATTCCCTAGGGCAAACAGCCTAGTATTGACATCTACACCCATATGTTTAATTTTCAGATGCACAATATTTGTTGCTGATAAACTGTTTGCAGGTCTTTATTGCCATAGCTCTCCCTGTTTCTATGAACAACTTGTGTATCTGTGGAAGATGTTTGAATATGAGAGGGATCCACTATTTAACTTATGTCTCTGTAGTCATTTAACTGTGTGCACTGGGCAGATTGCTGTATTGTGGAAGGTTCCTGGATTAACACATACAAATACCAGATATATGTGTGGCCAACTGCTAAACTGAGACATGGCCTAAGTGTGTGAGCATGCCCAGTTCAGGCTTTCCATGGCTTGTTGCCTGACATATGTCTCATTTATCAAAGTGTGCGAGCATGCCCAGTGTGAGCTTTCCATATGTTGAAATCTGCAGTCCACCACATTTGTGGTTGTGTGTGAACTTCAACAATATTTCACATTTATAGTTGTGTGTTGGGAGTCATGTTGTGTACTTACTGCCCAACTGCTTTGTGTCTGAACCCAAAAGGGATTATACTGTGCCTGCAGGGTTTCCATGGGATAGTTTGCATACAGTTGTCAACATGCTTTCATACTGACCAAACACTGTATATCGTATAGTGTACTGGTTCAGTACTTTCACTGTGGTGGACAGTATCCTGTGTTTCAGTCCTATCACTGCTTTAAATATTCATAGTGAGCACACCAGACTGGTTAAGAGCCAGTTGTGCACATATGACCATGTTGCAGTTTGTTCAGATATGGACTACTTAAAACCAGGCTTGTCCAACACTGGTAGTGTATTCCGCAACTTAGGTGGACATTGACAAACACTATCTATGTGCCCTAGGCCATTTCTAATGCTAGTCAGAGTGTGTTTGTCCTTCAACACACATTGTAAATGGAGTTTGCCATGACATATTTCAAGGTTAGTATACTGTGCCTCTGTCTACCCGTGACATAACAGTGATACCCAGGGTAAACCTACCATCTCCCATCCACTCATCAAGATTCCTTTTGAGGAGAGTCAATGAGGGACTCTCTGGCTAACCTGTACTGGGAGTTTACAAGAGTGGAGGGAGCTTCTGGGTTATGGATCAATCACTACAGCATGTCCTATTTATGTCAGTGCTGGGGTTCAGGTCTCTCATGTGCATAGCTCACTGGCATTCAGATTTTACAAGGTGCAGCATGTTCATCGATCCCAGCTTGGACATGGCTTTATACATCAGGCAGAGATTGCCTCTGGGCAGGCAGTATGGCACTGTGTGGAGCTGCAGTTTGTTTAATCAGGCAACACATGGCATCTGTTTGAGCTCTTTCATCCTCCTGGTGAGGTACTGTTGGGGTTTTTCCAGTTGCTGGAGGTGTCTGCTGAGGTACATCCCACAGGGGCCATTGTACTCAATTGTGAGGCTGATTAAGCATGACTGAAGAGGCACAATGACCTCCCCTGATCTAGATGTGACTACCTTCATGATTAGGTGGGTATATGGTACGTTTCTGTAACCACTACAGCCACATGGTTGTCAAATGCAAGATATCTATCAACTTGTGTCCTCAGGTCTCTTATTACTTCTAAAGTACTTAATGTGTTAACACCTATGTGGTAATTGGTGGGCACTTACTGTTTATCCACAGGGGATGACTATACACTTTTCTGCATTTAGCTTGATGACATGGCTCTGGCACCAGTTGTCTGTTTCTATGTGGCCCTTTTGTAGGATGCTTGTGTCAGCTGGAGGGTCAGATATGGTGCCCAGTTTGTAGTCCTCTGCAAACTTGTTCAGACACAGTCCTTCCATGTTGGCCTGTACCTAGGGAAATATATACCAAACAAGGGAGGTCCCAGGACCGAGCCCTGTGGGATGCCAGTTGTAGCTGGTTTGTAGTCCGACATGGCTGCAGCATTTCTGACCATGTCAGTTCTGTCCTTGGGCTGGTTTGCAACCCCTCTACTGACATAGGGGTTAACCCCTATCTATAATGAACACGTGGGGTATTGTATGGAAGGCTTTTGCAAGGTCCAGATAGGCTGTGTGGACCACATTCCCCTCATCAATGGCCTTGATGACTGTTTCAAATGAGTCAAACATGTTTAAGGGGCAGGATTTGCCCTTAAAGCCACGCTGGGTAGGGTCCAGTGTCTGTAGGTCCCCAATATCTTTATTTCTGAGGTCCATGATGATCCTTTCCAGAGCTTTGCAGACCAAGCTTGTCAGGATTCTGGGGTGATAGTTTGCAGTATCCATTCAGGCACCACCTTTGTGGAGAGGGACCACTGTTGCTGTACACTGCTCTTTGGGTACATATCCTGTGGTAAGGCTGAAATTGAGCAGTAGTGTTATTTGGCATTCCATTCTTCTTGGAGTTCATGTTGGACACAGCCCAGGACACCATCTCGTACCATTGATGCTGTGTGTTTTGCTTTGAAGATGCTGGCTGTTACCTCAGCATCTGCAATGTCAGGGGGCCAGCACTCTGCTGGGATAGACATTTGGCATTTTGGTGTAGGGTGGGGTGGGGGGGGGGGTTTGCACTGAACCTGTCAGGTTGGATGTTGGCAATGTGTGTGGGTTTGGTGTATTATTTGTAATATTTGAGTAATTCAGAGCATATCTGTGAATTCCCACCAAGGTTCCTACCATCAGTTAAGAAAGCCTTGTGATTATCCTTAGTGTCCTGTACGATTTGTATCTTCATAGGTTCATACTAGGCTATCTGCTCTAGGGAATTTATAAGCCTAGCCAGAGTGTGTGTGGCTTTCGCCACCCCTTGCTATGTGAATATTATGCCCATTTAGGGTTTACTTTACTGTGCCTCTGTCTAGACGTGACACAGTGATGACCCCCAGTGTAAATCTACAATCTCCCTTCCACTCGTCAAGATTCCTGTTGAAGAGAGTCAGTGAGGGGCTCTGCCTAACATGGACTGGGATTCTGTTCCAGAGTGTAGGGAGCCTCTGGGTTATGAATCTGTCCCTCCAGCACATCCTATTTATTTATGTGTTGAGGTTGAAATCTCTCACGGCTCTGATGGATTTGGATTTTCAGAGGTGGAGCATGTCCATTAATTCTGGATTGGACATGACCTTGTACATTGGGCATACATCGCCTCCGAGTAGGCAGTATGTGACTGCATACAGCTGGGGTGTCTTCAGCCGGGCAGCATATGACAAATGTTTGAGACCCTTTATCCTCTTGGTGAGGTACTTTTGAGGTCTTTCTAACTGCTGCAGGTGTCGGGTAAGGTACATCCCAAATGGGGCATTCTACTCAATTATGGGCCTGATAAGAGAAGAGTATAGGGGCACAATGACCTCTCTTGATGTAGATGTGAATCCTTTCATGGTAAGGTGGCCAATCTAGAAGGTCTTCCTAGTCACCTTGGCAATGTGAGTGTCACATGAGAGGTTACTGTCCACTTGTGTCCCTAGGTCCCTGATTACTTCTTCCATACGAAACGGATTACCACCTATGTGGTAATTTGTGAGTACCTTGTTTGGTATTTGGAGAGACATTCATACTCTCCAGTGTCTTTAGGAAGGCTGAGTGGGGTTCCTGGCTTTGAGAGGGTGGTCTGTAGCATGCTACAAACTGTACAGCAGTTTTGCCTACGGTTAGTTGCACATGGATGGTCTCCGATGCTTCATGCATTGTCAGTAACCTGGAGGTGTGGGTATCCTTGCTGAATATGGATACTCCCCCTCCTTTTGTGGTTTGGTCCAGGTTTTGGGGCCGAAAAGCATGATATGAGGTATAACCTGGTAGTGCTGGGGTGCTCTCAGGAGCCTTGATGCAGGTTTCTGTCACTGCACAGACATCGATGTTCTCCATACTGGGGAGGGTCTCAAGAGCGTGCATCTTGAGGTTTAGACTTCTGGCATTGAGCAGCATTACCCTTATGTTTTTCCCACTTATGTTTTCTAGGGAGGTGGGTTTGTCTTTTCAAAGGCACTATGGAGGTGGCAAGAGCCTTAGCCAATATCCAGACGCCCAGGGGTGACAGGTGCAAGCCATCCCTGGCAAAGCAGCATGGCTTGTCAAGCATGTCATCCCAAGCAGACAGACATTGGATCCCCTTGGAATGACACCAGTAATTGAGCCAATTGTTAAAGCTGATCATTCTGTGTTTGTACTGTGGCATCATTCTTGGTGAGGGTAGGATGCTGCTCAGGGTCAGGGTCATACCGGCCTGGGCTACATAATCGGAGAGCCCCTCTATGTCTCTTTTCATGTAGTCCAGGGAGGTACGTCTCAGGTCATTCACACCAGCATGGACAATGACGGAGTCATATTTGTACTTGCTTTGGAGTGACCTGCATGCTTGTGTTATGTGGCGGATTGTAGCAGCCTACAGGCGGCTTACTGTACCCTTTTTCCTTGTTCAGTCTGATGAGCGGGACATCAGTGTGTCTGACTATGGAGTCACCTATTACAAGTGTATCAGGCATGTTGTGTGTCCTTAAGGACTGTGACTGTTTGGCACACCAACTTTGTGTACTATGTGTTGCATGTGCTATGTTTGGAGGTAGTGGTTGCTTGGGTGTCTGCTTTGGAGGCCTCTGATGATTTGGTGGATTTTTAATTAGAGCCTCTGGGAATGTTTTTGTGTGTTTATGTCTTTGGTTTGCAGTTGTGATAGGTCTATGTGAGACTGGGTTTGTGGTGTGTGTGGTTACCTTCTCCTCCTGACTAGTTTTACAGTACTGAGTTGAGAGAGCTCAGCCTCCATTTTGGATGAATGGTTGCATCTCTCACATATATTTGTATTTCTTGGGGGGAGGAGGGGGTTGTCTGTGTACATGGGGCAGGTGTAACATTGCCTCAAGATTCACAGATTCAACATGTTGTAGCTGTCCTTAGTGGATTTTATGTGTGGCCATATTTTATTGCTATAATGCTGAGAGATTACTTCCCTTTTTGGGATTTGCTCTATCATGTAGTAGCTTCCTCCTTCTCTTGCATGGTTTGGTAATGGCTGGGGTCCACCATGCCAGATGCTTGCGTGTATGGAATTGGGTCTTGGTTTTATTTGGGATTGCATAATCCATGCATTCCTGAAAGTGTTCATACAATGCATTTATAAAAGGTTCTGAGGTGTGGCCCATATTTTCCACAGGCACAGGGCCTTTAATGGATTCCACATCAGTTTGCAGGAGTGCAACATTTGCTTTACACATGTTTGTCACTGTGGTTTTCTGCCCAGGGACTGGGGTCAGGATGTGAATATCCAATGTGATTACTCTATGGTCTGATCTTACCAGTGAGGGATACACTTCTCATCTGGCCATAGAGTACCGATGTTGCTGATCATCACATCCAGTATGCTTACCCCTCTTGTGGGAGTGGTACGTTGTTCCTGAGTATTTTAGTTTATGAATTCTAGGAACCTTTGGCCTCGGGTGTTGGAGCTAGAATAATGCTCCCAGTCTTATGTTTGAGTATTTTCATTCACCCAGTATAATGTTGTTTGGAGAGCTTGATATTTTCATGTGTTCCGACGTAGGCCAAGTGCAGTTCCTGGCATTAGGAGGGTAGTCTGTAGCAGGCTACAAACTGGGAGGCAGTTTTAGCCACTCTTACTTGACCACGGATAGTCCATGCTGCTTCTTGTTATGGTACCAACATGGGGGTGTGGTTATCCTTGATAATTATTGTTAGTCACCCTCCTTTTGTAGTTTGTTCCATGTTTTGGGGCTGTAAAGCACTGTATGAGGTGTAACATGGTAGTGTTAGTGTGCTCTTGTGAGCCTTGACACAGTTTTCTGTTACAGAACAGATATCAACATCCTCCATGCTTAGGGGAGTTTAGACTGCATGCATCTTGTAGTTTAGACTTCTGGCATTGGGTAGCATTACGTCTAGGTTCTTATCCCTTGTGATACCTATGGAGGTGGGTTTGTGTTTTGAGCCTTACCTATTCAAGGCATGGTGGGGGTGACAACAGCCTTTGCCAGTATCCCAAAGGCCAGGAGTGATAAGTGCAAGCCATCCCTAGCAGGTGGAGCATCGTGTCTTGCTCAGCATGTCATCCCAGGCTGGCACACATTGGATCCCCTTTGACTAACAGCAATACTTATGCCAATTATTGTAATTGATCATCTCATCTTCATATTGTGGCATCATGCTTGGTGAGGGTAGGATGTTAGTCAGGGTCATCAAGTTTGCATGTACTACATGGTGTTACATTGCTTAACACATGGCAATCATGCCTCAGCTGGTGCTGCAGGGCTGTCTATGTTGGATGCACATACTACACTCCCTGTACATGTTTGACAGCAGGTTGTGTCAACTTAGGCATCCCTTTTACTATATGTGCGAGTCAGAGAGAGGTATCATTTCCAGGGTTCCTACTGAGCCAGTGTATGTGCTATGGGTTGCCGCTTTGCCAAGGCCAAGGCATACTAGGCATGCCTCCTTCTGCCTAGTGGGGCAGGCTCAGGTTGTTCCTCCTCTGAGTCACGCTCTGCCTGTGATTGGCTTGGCAATGGTGGGGGGCTGTTTGGCCCAGCCCTATGCTGGTCCTGCTGCAGCTGTTTTTGCAGAATCATATTATGTAACATAGCACATACCATGACAATTTAGGTACATGTAGTTGGCGAGTACTGCAAGGCTCCACCAGATGTGTCCAGGCACCGGAGCCGTGACTTGAGCAGCCCAAACACACGCTCGATTACATTTCGTGTTTGTGCGTGTGCCTCATTATGGCGTTCTTGTTCAGGTGTGTGTGCATTTCTGATGGGTGTCCAGCCACAGCTCCAGTGTGTAGCCAGCATCCCCCACTAAGTGACCATGTGGGATGTCCCCATTGGCAAATGTCTGGTACAGCTGCATCAAGTGCCAGATATGGGAATCATGGTAGCTTCCAGGGCAGCCAGCACACACATTCATTATTATGCCCTGGGCATCACACACGACCTGGCAGTTGGAGGGGAAGCCCTTGCAGTTAATGTAGGCCCTACCCCGCTCACCAGCTTGTGCTTTGATGCGTATATGCGTGCAGTCTATTGCACCCACTACCTCAGGGTATTCCGCTATTTGCTGGAAGAGACGTATATTGCTGGCCAATACCTCACGGGAATTGGTGAAATATACATGATCACCGACATGTGCTGACATGGCATCCAGGAACTGGTGCAGTACCCTGGATGCTGATGCCTGTGATATCCCCATCATATCACCAGTCAGTCTTTGGAAGGTACCTGTTGCTAGTATCTTAGGCCAACACATACCTTGGTTTCCACTGGGATGGGTTCCCCTCTGTTGGTTCTGTGTGTGAGGCATGGCCTGCACAGCTCAACAATTTGCTGTAGGAGGTCTCTGTCCACTCTATAGCGCTCCACTATCTCCAGCTCATGTAACCAGTGGTAGGTGACCCTGGGCCTGTACACTCTTCTCAGTCTCCTCACTGTGGGTTGTCCGGCAGCATTTGCATAGCACCGCCCTCAGCAAGTTGCATATATGTCTCCTTATAACAGCTATGGCAGCCCCTAGCATTTTTGGTCTGAGTGAAGCTTTTTCAGTTTTCACTTCTAATAGCCTACTCCTCTGTTGCAGTGTCTCTTGAGAGAAACATTCTGCAGTGTTGTTTGCAGAGTTTTAAGTGCTGGGCTACTGTTCTGCCTGTGTAATTGCCTGCTTCCGATTGTTTTCACCTGCTATCTCTGCCAGTAATCCCTGCTAGCTTCCAACCATTTCTCATGCTTCCTTTTTCCCTTCTGTTTCCTCAGGGGGGAGTGATGCGCATACCAGCGAAAACATGCTCACAGCAGCTAACACGCGCGCACACATGCTTAGATGGACTAGAATCTGCTTATTCGGGTTAAAACACGTGCACACCAGTGCAAACAAGTTTACAGGTGTTTACACAGGCTCCTACATGCTCACTCTGCCTTAAATGAGCGCACTCACACTTACACGCGCGCACTCTAGCTTACTCGTGCCTATCAGCATGCACATGCACGCCCTGCAAGAAACTTTGGTGTTATCCATAGTGTACACCTTCCATTTCTTGGCTTTCCCATGACTACTTTTTGACACTCCTCTTTCCATGATGTGTGACTGACATCTTTCACATGCCACTGTGCTCCAATGAGCTGTATTTCTTTCATACATCCCCCCCTGTGATGTCACCTATCTCCTACTCTGTTACTCCCCCTTATCCTACTCCTACACTGCACGGAATGTGCTCATTTGCCACTGTGCTCCAATGAGCTGTATTTCTTTCATACATCCCCCCCCGTGATGTCACCTATCTCCTACTCTACTTCCCCTTATCCTACTCCTACACTGCACGAAATGTGCTCATTTCCTATGTAACAGTACGATTCACTATCCTACCACTCATTTACATAGGATTGCCTACTAATGCTTAGTTACATGTCTTACACTCAGCTTCCCCCCTTAGCAATCCCTACTCGGTGGCCATGTTGTTTTAGCCTGCTATTCCCTTACATTGTAAATTTTTTTATTGTTTAATTTTTTTATTTTTCTGTTTTTTTTTAGCGCAGCCAGTTTGCGCGGCGCTGCGCTATGTTTAAACATCGCCAAAAAAAAAAAAAAACATTTTTATTTTATTTTTGCATCAGAGTACGTTGCCAGTGGCCACATATTTGGCCATTGGCATGCTGCCTGGGACATTTGCAACCTTTATTTGGAGCTGACAAGACTCCATTGTGTTATTTGTAGAACGGTACTCAGTTATCAACTGAGTACATTTCTGCAGATAACACGGCTCTTACACGGGCAGGTTTCTGCTTCCTGGATTGCGAAATTACCTCATTTGCATGCCTTTCGGCTGCAAGTGAGGTAATTAGCATATCCACGCCCTGTCCGTGTAGGAGCCATTTTAGGTGCTCTCTTACACGCACATACAGGCTGTTCCTGGATCGCGATGGCTGCATGGAGTCTTACACTACTCTTAGACTCCGTGCAAGCCATCGTGAATCCTGCCCCATGTCTCTGTATCAAGATAAATTGACCAAAACAATGCCCCTAAAGTTTGTCCTGTGCTGCTATTAAGATATTAACACCTGAAACAAATTCTGTGAGTTATTTTGAACGGGGAATAACAAAACATGCAATGTGTATTGGTAGGAAATATGAATTATTTAAATATTTTCTGGGGTGACCCAACTGAATAATATAAACACATGTGACTAGGAGAGTAGCCAGTATTTTGGAAACCTTATACCAACTTCCAGAATGTAGCTCTACACCAGTGGATGTATCCACTCCTTTACTCTCATTGCTGAAAAAAGAAGTCCTAAAATTATGGTAAAATGACACATTTTAATTTAAATTCTACATTATCTTATTTCTAAAATAAATTCATTATTTCAAAAATGTATACCAAAGCATACACTGTATGCCCTGGCAACACAATGCTTGCATTCAGTTGGTTTACACTGCTAACAAAGAAATAAAATAAATATAAAAAAAAAACAGCATACATACCCTGAAAAGAAAGCAGCTCAAACAACAGTTGTACAAAATTGTGTTGCTTTACAAATCTCCTAAAACAAATTTACAAAAATTGTTTGAAGTGACATGGCCCTAATGAACTGATACTGAAGCAGGTTTAAAACAAGCTACTTATTTTTGACTAGACAAGAATGTGCAAACAGCAACTGTAAATTAAATTGGAAATGGATTTATTTCTGCTGTAATTAGAAAGTAAAGCATAACTTTACTGCGCCCAACTTACGGGGCAAAATACACTGAGCACACTGTGCAGTCAGTATAATTGCCCTTGGCTGGGCTTAACCTAATGATCAATAACTGTATGTTGGGCACTGTATTTGCAACACATAGTCATTAGCTGTTTGTTGTAGAGTACACAAGTGCTTTCCAAACTCACTATTAAACAAGTGTTTCTTATATCTTTTACACTGCCTGGTCTGCCTCTTACTGTGTGCACAAAAGTCTTCTTTTTAACTTTCTTAATTTCCTTAGTAAAGGCCTTAACAAGGAAACTGCACACCCCCTTCTGCCAAGGAAGATCATTAGATGATGTGATAAAAGTAGATTCATGCCAAATATTGTAACAAACATCCATTCAAGATCCTAAAAAGTCAGTCCAATGTCTAAGCCTTGAGAGGTACACAAAAAAAAAATAAAATAAAATAAAAATGTTAGAATGTGAAAATAGTTAGAGAAATGATTACTCTCGTGTGTGTGTATATATATGTTAGAATGTGAAAATAGTTAGAGAAATGAACAAGGTGACCAGGCCACCTGGCCATTTGTGCCGTGACAGCACCCAGCCTTAGACCCTTTCTCCTTTTTCCAGGAGTGGTATGGCAGTCATATTGAAGGCGAGTTTATAAATGCCCATCCAATTGTATAATTTCATATTAAAGCACAACAGCGTTTTGCTTTGCAGTCTTGACTTCCAGTAGGATGGAAAGCTAGTAGGATATGGAAGTCAAGGTTCAGAAAGTCCAGTATAACAAGCAGTTTATCTCCTTAATATGAAGATTTGAAATTTACAAGTTTGCCTGGATGAATGCCACAAAAATACAAAGCACAACTTCAAAAGAAAAAAAACAGTTGGAAGCTAAGGAAGTGAAGCTGGTTCAAATTGGACCACATGGTAATAGCTTGGGGAAATTAACAAGCCTCCTAATGACAGGATGAACCTGGGGAACCAACTATGGAAGGGGAAAGAGACTGTATGTACTAGAAAGTCATTACAAATCAGTGGGATGCTGAAGGGTTACATCAAAAATAATAACAGAAATGTGAAAGAAATTGAAGAGAAATTATTCCACAACCTAGATAAAATAACAAGGTTCCAGAAAGAAAATGTTAGAAATAAGAGGAAATTGAATATAATCTGGAGCAGACAATACCCAAACAGAAACTACAGAGTTGAAAGATCACTCCCACAGAGAAAACGTATGATTCTGGCAATCCAAAGAGAGTCAGACGGTGTGAACTGCAAATCCTCCATGATGGAGTGCACTAGTAATTGGACTGAGCAGCTCCAAGGATACAAATAGGAGTGAGTGCACAGGGTCTATCACCCAGGTGCTACAATGAAGAGATTGACAAGACCCGTTATTGTCAAGTTTCAGGCATAGTAACAAAAAGAACAGGTACTAGCCCAGTTATGAAAAAGGTAAGACTTTGCGATGCATCATACTAAGGTTTTTGTGCATCATGAGCACTTTTCCAGATTTCAAAGAAACCAATTCCTGTCAGGAATATGCAACAAAAAGTCTAGAGTATTATGCAAATTAAATGTATCCTGCTATACTGAACACATTTTCCCAGCAGAAAAAAGAAACACCTGGATGATGAGGTAGTGCTTACAAGATGATGAAGAATCAGTCTGAGCCACAGCACACGTAGGAGCCCACTCAGGAGGAGAGAAGAAGAGGAGAAAGTCAGAAAATGCCAAAAAAGTCCTTCCAACAGAAAAGAAAGGAAAGATAAAAGGGGGTCCAAATGTACTCATGGATGAGAAGGGATGTGCAGACCAGCAATCAGCACAACAGATTTTGCATGAGGGGGCTTAATATGGTTGTTTGACTTTCCCCAGCTAATGGCAGAGGCTTTTATCAAACCTGGAGTGAACTGTGAAAGATTAAACCAAGGTCTTGCATATGGGGATAAATAGAACAAAGGGATATATAAATGGATGTGATCACCAGACTTTACTCATTCTACAACAAAAACAGTTACACGGACTTAGAATGAACTTGAAAGGATTAAATGCAAGTTCTGTATTTTCACATAGGGTGAGTGGATTGCAGAGGGAATCTAAATCCATATAAGATTTGATAATTTTATGTATTGATCTGTCATCTTGTAAGATTAAATTTCATCCCAAATGTGACAAGTGCAAGGGCATAGCAATTTAAGGTAGATTCAAATAAAACTAGGAAGACAGGCTCACTTTTATCATTAACGAAGTTGATATTAAAAAGTGCCCGAGTAAGGAACAATGAAAGGAGGCAAAAGAAATAGCATAGGAGGATTTGGCAAACTTAGATATGTACTGGGGGATAGCTCTTAAACTATCTTCTTTTGAAATGGGCCACAAAGTGACTAAATATAAAAAGCAAAGATCCAAAAAGTCCAAAACTTTGTGGCTAAGAATAAAGATCCAAACACAGAAGAGATGGAAACTGGAAGTGAGGAGAAAATATTTGCTTGAATATACCAGGTTGGAGAAGAAGAAGGTGAATGTGATATTAAAGCAGAGCATTTTGGCAGAGACCTACAAATATGATAGATGATGGAGAAAGAAGGGAGGGAGCATGCAAGAAAAATAACCCCATACGAAATAAGGGGAGGCATTAGCCATTATGCCACAGGAAAATGTCAGATTAGACGTATCCTGGTAGAGTTATGGAAACTAGGTAGTGATCAACTCAAGGAATACAGGGGAGGGAGCATGCAAGAAAAATAACCCCATACGAAATAAGGGGAGGCATTAGCCATTATGCCACAGGAAAATGTCAGATTAGACGTATCCTGGTAGAGTTATGGAAACTAGGTAGTGATCAACTCAAGGAATACAGGGAGGGAGCATGCAAGAAAAATAACCCCAGATGACATAAGGGGAGGCATTAGCCATTATGCCACAGGAAAATGTCAGATTAGACGTATCCTGGTAGAGTTATGGAAACTAGGTAGTGATCAACTCAAGGAATACAGGGAGGGAGCATGCAAGAAAAATAACCCCAGATGACATAAGGGGAGGCATTAGCCATTATGCCACAGGAAAATGTCAGATTAGACGTATCCTGGTAGAGTTATGGAAACTAACTAGTGATCAACTCAAGGAATACAGACACACAGGGTTAATGTTATTTTAGAGGGGGGGGTTACCCCAAGGCATAATGTAGGGTAATAATTGTTGTACTGCCCAAGGAAGGTAAAGACACACCAGAGTCAAAGGCATATAGACTTATATAAGTGCTGAACCACAGTTATAAAATTTTATGACTGTGCAAGCAAAGTGACTGGCCAGAATATTACCCAGGCTCAGGATTGGCAACATGGATCAGTGGAGAAAGAGTGAGAAAGAGAAAGAAAGAGAGAGAGCCTTTGATAGCATTACCAACAGGAAAACAAACAAGGGAGTTTCAATCTGGTAAGAGGCACATAGCAAGGATTTCTACTCTTCCCATTGTGTTATGCTCTATACCTTGAGCCGTCAGCAATCATAATTAGGGAATCTGAACAGAACCAGAAAGTGACATACCAAGATTTGCTTATGCTACAAGAATATAATGACATTGCAGGATTTAAGATAAATGAGATGAAAAAACAACAAAAGCAATTGCTGTAAGTCACCATCCAGCATTTGAATTGGTCCAATCCTGCATTTTTATGGAGACATGAGAATCCAACTTTTTTATGGAGACATGAGAAAATAAGATATATGGGCATATGGATTAAAAGGGAGATAACAGAAACAGCCAATGAAATGTGTCAGGAGGCAGAACAGATAATTTTAGAATAGATTAAACAATGGAACATGATATACACGGATCATAAACCGGGAAAGAAAAAGAAAAGTCCAAGCCATAAAGATGTTTTAGTACCCCTAATAGTGTATACAGGACAGAAATATCCTATTAAACCTGACAAAGAGATCTGGGTAATATTAGTCAGGACCGTAGCAGCATTTTTCTGGGATGATTAAAAGGCAAACATATGAGAAACATTAGCATTACCAGTAGAACAAGGATGATTGGGTGTGCCAAACCTGAAGTCATAGTTTACTGGGGTACAAATTAAGTTGATGTGCTTTTTTCAATATAATAAATATGAGGCAAAATAAAAACAGATGATTCAGAAGCAGGAAAGGGTATTAGTGGGGAAAAACAGTCTTGGGTTCTAGACATAAACACAAAGAAGTAGAGAAGGCAAGTGGCTCTACATACTAGTACATCATTATAAACTTTGGTAAAAGACAGTGAATAAAATAAGCATTCGGATATATTGCATCAATCAGAACATAATTTTATTTTTTTTTTTTTTACAAGAAAATATCTTTATTGAATTAGGACTCTGTAGGCAATCATATATTTATATACAATACATACTGAAATATAGTTGGTCGCAACATTATACATCACATATAATCTTCTATGCAGTAATTGTCAAACATGACATAGCTCAAATCAATGGGAAGTTATCTGCACATGTCCCAAGGTCTCTCACAACATCTTCACTTTGCAGTGGAGTGTTTTATATACTAAAAGCTTGGTGAAGGGTATGTTTGCCAGAAGCAACAATATTGCACTTTTTATCATGTAGTTTTAGCCCACTGTCAGTACACCAGCATGGAATAGCAAGTGAAAATTTGCTTTGTAGCTTTGGCATGTCAGCAGGGAATTCAAAAATAACACCCATTTTTCAATTATTAGAAAATCTGGTTAACCAGAATTGCTAATTATTGGAGATCAGAGAACTGTATGCATATTAAATTAAATGTAAAACTAATAAATACTTAATAAATTATTGCCCATCAGTGGATTGATTGATCACTTTTGGATAATGAGTGCACTCCTTGTACTACAAATTAATTCCTAGTGAAGTGTGTCGGACTTGGCATGCAGTGTAATAACACAGACGTCACACTGTAGAAAACCACTATCACCCTATAGTAAACCGTTGCCTGCTATGGAGCGGTCATTGTACTTCATCTTCTTCACAGATGCACAAATTATTCCAACCATTTCCTTTCCAGCACTAATTCCTTGTGGTATAACATACAAACTCACTGTACAGTAGGCCTGCCATTGAGATGATTTGCACACCTGTAGTTTACTCCCTAAAGGTGATCAGTCAATCCATCGGTACACAATGATTTATTAGTTTTACATCTGCTTTATTATACTGTATGCCAAGTATTATACAACTAAGAATCTTCTCCTGTTCCATCTTAGTTGTGATACTTTTCACTTGAACATAGCTGTGTTAATTTATTGATTTATTTCCTAAGTAACTCATTATGCTGCATTCTGGTTACTTTGTAATAAAATCTGCTGCAGACTACAGGGAAAAAAACACCTACAAATTGTTTCTCCCCTCTACTGCATCATGAGAAGGCAAGGCTGGATGACATGAAATCAGGGTTGGAGAGTTGCTCAGCATACAGTAAACAGTGGCCTCAGTTTATTAAACTTAATAAGTATAGGTCCAGTGAAACAAACATTTTAGGATAAGAAAGCCCGCTTTACAAGATGAGCGTATAATTATAACAACGACAAAAATAGAAAAACATTTGTACTTGATCTTTATACTATGCAAATCATAATTAGTCTCCTTAGATTTACAGGTCATCTACATGTAGCCTTGCTTTAGCTGCATGCCCTTCAGAAAAAAAAAATTAAAAGTCTAATGAAAGCTAAATGATTTCTTGCCACACCATCAGAGCTTGATTAAATATACAATTCAGAGAATAGTGCCCATCAACCTCTTACTTTCCTAGGCAAAAAAGGAACAGAAAAAAAATTACCAAGTTGCCCTCTCTAACCTATTTCCTGACATTCTATAAGTATAAACAGCATTAAAGGATCATAGCGAAATAACTCTTTTGCACATTATACATGCATTTTTATATGGTTCATACATAAATCTTAACTGGAAAAATTGGAGATGATATTTATGGCTAACCTTGTTAAATAATAAATTCCTGCCTTACCAAATTATCTTTATAGTACAGTTTAGATAGCATGAATGCAAGTCAGTTCCCCATTTCCTAATTATCATGTTAATATTTCTACCATGAAGTATTGAAATTTAGACAACGTATGTACAAATGATTAGTTTAACTATTCCTCTACCACATTGTTCTGACAATCAGCACTATAGCACTGTTACTGACTTGCGCTTTAAATATAAACATCTGGTTGTTTTAAATCAAAGCATAGTTTTCACCTAAACAGCATATATGCGAGTTGGGGAGAAAAAAAAAAAAAAAAAAAAAAAAAATCATACATGCACAGGTTAGGGATCATTGTGTTTTTGGAAGTATTAACCAAACAATATGTGAATGGGAGAATATTAATATGTTATTGCAACTGTGCAGCATACTTATCATTATAGCCACTTTTGCATACATATAAGTATCAAACTGGGAACTGTAGTTGTCTGATCAGCTTTAATGCACATCTCAATAAATGTAGAGATTAAACTAGTCAAGCCAGCAACTAGAACACGGCACATGAGCTTAGATCACAAAATACGTCTCTTCTTATTCTGTCATTCCACCTGGTTGTGTTTAAACAGAAGAAAAATGATTTTATCAAGACTGAAATAACCAATTTACCATTTCAAAAGGCACAATTTAAAAACAACTCTTTGAGATATCAACAATCTTTCACTTTACGAGACTGTTTTATGCTTATTGTATCCTTACTCCTCTGTGTTACTATAAAACAGATAATTACACACATCTACATACCTTCAGTGTAAATGTTAGCATGCTCTTCTTAACGACTCACATTTGAATACGGGGGGTACATCTAATACAACATGTTAAAAAACAACTGACAAATCACTTTAAAATACACTAAATCAGTGGTTCTATTCATCAGCTCAACACATAGTATACTTGATTGTAATGCTGCAAGATCAAAACGACTGTGAAACTTTTTCCCACACCAAGAGCTTTTATTCATTTTTACAGTATTAACATTAAAGTACAGCATGGGGAGTATGCTACATTTTGGGTGTGCTATCCCTCGGTATCTAACAAAAAAGACAAATATACTTTAGTTGGTGGTAGCTCCAGTGGACATAAAAGATCCCATGATACTTACTGAAAAGTTAGGTTTGCTGTATTTATAGAATCTATATTCAGCTATTATTTACAACACATACATATATACCTTTAAATTACATGTATTTTTTACATAACAATTATCAGTTTCTTATACTCATGTTATTTCCCCACTCTTCCAACTTTATTTTTAATGCTCTTCCCGTTTCTCACTTCTTACCAGACAGACGTAGGTTGTATTTCCTATACAAGATCATGTTTAAATTAACTGTCTGCTCCCCCTTGCCATAGCTTTCTTGTAGAATTCCAAAAACGTTTTTGCTCTTCTGCTTTACACTTCATCTCTTCTTGCTGTGCATACATCAGTGATATTTTACTAGTAATTTGTTTAATAAGATCCTACATAGAAAATGTTACCGTTCCAAAGTTTTGCCATACCTTTCCTTCCTTCTCTTTATTGCTTCTTTTTTAGAAGTGCAAGAGTCCATTTTCAGGCTTGACCTACTAGCACAGAATAGTTTAAGGTAGATGCCAAGAGTCACGCAGTAGGCAAATGGACGATGAGAGAATAAAACCATACATATACTTATAAGCAGTTTATTATTAACAGGTCATAACCTTAATCCTCTGCACTGTCACACTTGAAGTTTATCTTTTTCCTTTTCTGAACTCCTTATCTTTTTCTAAAATTCAGCACATTTTACCAACAAATGCTTTCCCAGAATATCCTCACCTTCATATATTATCACTTCAAAAAATGTACTTGTGAAATGATGCAAGATAGACTATAAGATGAATTAACCCCCAAGCCCCCTTTTCTCTTTCATTATACAAAAAATCACTTTTATATGGTTTAGCCTGGATCCCCATATAACTCTAATACTGTCTACAACAATTTATATACTAGAAATGACTTCCCCAATATTCACCAGCACTTCCAAAATTGCCAAATGCATTAAATATATTTCCTGAATATGAAAAGAATGGGTAAGCATTCAGGAAATCTTATTCTCTGGACAAGTTGGACACCCCTAAAAAGGAGAAAGGGATTTCCATTGCCAAGTCTTCCCCCTTAGATATGGATTACACTCGGAACCCAACTGTCTGAGGCTATGTGATGCCAAAAGCAAAGATGAATTCTCAGGAACATAGAAAGGTTGGCAGAGTAGGTGGGAGGAGGAGCTTGAACAAGTAGATAGTTATGACTAAAAAAAGGTCCTTAAAATTTGAAGACTTTCTTTTTTTTTTTTTTTTTTCATTCCCTTTCCATGTTTTTTTTCACCCTGGATTGATGGCTCCTTGCTGCTTATACTGTTTATTGGAAACAGGGGATAAGGAGGAGTGAAATGTCTATGGTTGTCTGAAAAAGGAGGGTTGGAAAATCTGAGCTACTCCTTGAATCTGTTTTGCCCTCGTCACACTTCAATATCTCAGCTGTAGAAGGGCCAAACAGGGTCTCCTTATCTAAGGGAGAATTTTAAATCTCATATTTAATATCCTCAAAGGTTTTGAATACAAAGTCAACCAGGCCTCCTTAAAAAAGGATGCAGAGGTGGCAACACTGGTAGAAGAATCAGCAGCAGCATCAGCACATTTCTGACTGTGCATAGTCACCGAAGAAACAGCTGTCACCAAAGCATTTAATGCATCCATTACCTCGGAGAACAGCTGTCACCAAAGCATTTAATGCATCCATTACCTCACAGAACAGCTGTCACCAAAGCATTTAATGCATCAGTTACCTTGGAAAACAGCTGTCAGCAAAGCATTTAATGCATCAGTTACCTTGGAAAACAGCTGTCAGCAAACCATTTAATGCATCCATTACCTCAAAGAAAGGAAGGTTAACCACTAACCTCCAAGTTCTCAAAACACACAAGGAAAAACTTTAACCTGAGCTTGACAGTTCAAAATTATGAAAGTTAAAATACTAGAAGAATGCAGTTTCTTCCCAAGGTAACCATAGCATTCCCATCTTTGTCAGAAGCAGTGGGATTAGTAGCACTAACCAGTTTAGCAGCAGCAGATTTTGACAGAGAAATGACTGCTGGGTCTGCTTTATGATTAAAATAAAAAAAAATTGCATTGGAGGCATCTTACATAACATGTCAGAGCTTTTAGCAGCAGAAAGCTGCCCATCAGAAAGACACAATGTAGTGAGAAAAGCATTATCTAAAGCTGGCAACATCACAGGGGTATGTGCAGCTTTTGCATCTGTACCTGTAATAAATCATAAAAAAAATTTCTGTGCCATAGACATTTCAGTCTGATCCCACTGAAACAACTCTTTCATGCAAAATAAAGTGCCAATGAAAGAAATGTCATCAGCAATGACATCTGAAGATACACTGTCCTAAGAATCAGAATGCTCAGATCAAGAAGACTCTCCTGAAGTACATCCCATCCCCTGCACTGACTGCTCTTCTGAGTGAAAAGATGAGCCAGAATGAGAAGGGACCATTTCCATTCCTACTGGACAATTTTGAAGATGTGGAAAAAAGCAGTAATCACTTCCTTGGCAAATCCAAATAAATCCGACCTGTCCAAGGAAATAGAAAACAGAATGGAAGTTTTTCTAACTAAGCACATTCTTCCTAAACAAAGCCTGATCCTTAGGCATACTTAACCCAGCATCCACATTTCCATCCAGTCAAAATAAAGAATATTTACCTGCCTCTTCTCAAGGCAATGATAATTGGGGCCCTTCCCACTAAGGCCACCCCTTCAACCGAAGACAGGACTATCGCCAGGTCTTTGATAGCTTGGAAACCCACACCAAGAGGACTATGGGAACAAGATGGGTTGCCTGAGGAACAACTGGCCACATTACAGTCAGCCATCTGCAGCTGAGGCAAAGTAAGAACCAGTCTGACCCATGAAGTCTCTCTGACAAGTGGCTTCTTTCTGTGAACTGGGCAAAGTACAACTACGGAGATGGACAGCTGTTCCATTGATAAGTCAGAGAAAGGGTCTAAAATATGGGTGGAGAAGCCCTGAGCAGTTGATAAGGAAATGTCAGACAGCAAAGGAAGGATATTTAGGTATGAAACCCATTGAAAGTCCCCCACAGGCACAACATCCCGACCAAAATACACAAAACTTCAATAAATAAAGTTTAGACAAAAAATAAAATGTTTTCTCACAAAAAAAGTTTACACAAACACCAATAAGACAACTCTGCTATCATACTACCATGACAACCCAAGTAACGGTTTCCTAGACAAATTTAAACATCTAACAGAAAATGTACAACGTATTTCCTCATACAAGTGAATAAAACAGGAAGGCTTTCCCCAATGGGGACTCATCTACCAGCTCTTGAAGGTTCGCTGTCAGCTGACTGAATTATGAGGCCCACTGAAAAAGTGCTCACTTTAGTGACAAAAAAAGGTCTGAAGGGGATTGGTGCCACAGTTGCCTTTTATATGGAGTAGCTCAAGCTCTCCTAGCAGCTGGTGTGTGTTGAGGTCACCCAAAGCTCTGGAAAGCTGACCATTGCAGGGGGTAAAACCAAAATAGCTTAGGATACTTGGAACAATGATCCGTGTATTGAACATAACATAAGCCTTATATTCACTGTTTTTGAAAGCTATTTTTTGCTAATATCAACCATGGCAATAGTCAGTTTTTTTGTGTCTGATACCATTTGTGAAGTGTTTACAAATGTATGCATTATGTATACACTTGACATTGCTTCCTGTGGTTAACATAACAGTTTCAAGGTCAGACTAACTAGGTAGGGCCAGACAATTGGACTGAAAAAATAGATGGCAGCAAGTTATTACAATATCTATTCTCATAGTAAGGGAATATAGTTATTGCTAGAAGTGATTTGTATTGATACATTTCAAAACACATTGTGCATATTTGCTTTTGGTAGCGTAAATTATACCAGTTAAATGTGAGGTAACTTGAGTCCATGAAAACTAATATGCTAGATTTGATAATTAGCTTATCAAGTCCAGTGATAATCTTCATGCTCTTGGGAGTGGAAGTCGTAATGGGTTTTTTTTATTACCCAGTTACATAATTTTATGGTTATTTGAACACATAACAGGTTCATAGGTACTTCCTAAGCTATTGATCTGTGAGGATCTTAAGATGCCTAGCTTTACATTCTCATGGCAGTTTTTACACCTTCTATTGCATTGCACAGAAATAATTCAGAGGGGAGGAGATGAAGGATATGTTGGGACATTTACTTGTTGCCCCTGTCCATGAGGGACATCAGTGCTAAACCAGGAAAGAATTTGTGGTTTCCCATCCATTCATCCAAATTACACTTGAATAGAGTAAGATTTAACTTTAGTGGGATAGAAGACATTCTCAGTCATGCATATCTATCCCCACAACATGTTTTATTTATTTTGCAAAAGAGATAGAGATCCTTTGAGCAGGTGTTCATGCTACCATTTGACTTGCAAATTTGTAATAGGTCTGCCAGCATAGGGTCTGCACAGGTTCTATATGCAAGGCAGAGGTCACCCCATACTATCCTGTATGATAACAAGAGGAGAAATAAGGCTTTGAGAAGGTCTGCTTAATTTTTGTGATTCAGGCCATTGATTGTGTGTGAAAAAGCATTGTGGTCGCTCCAGCTGTGACAAGTGTTTGGATGTGGCATTATATTCAATGATTAGCGCAATGAGAGCCAGATAAGTGACATAACATTCCTGGACCTGAATGCCATACCTTTAGATACAACAGTGGATATGTGGTGATCAAAGGCCAGTTGAATTGTTGACAAAGGTTCCCAGATCCCTAACTAATGGATCAGTTTTTCAGGGATGGGTTGTCAATGTGATAGTTACAACTGTAGTCATACTGATCAAAAGGATACAAGTACATGCTTCTTGGCATTTAATGTTAGTCCATGGTTTTGATACCAGTTATTTCTTTGGGAAAATCATTCTTGATTTTGGTGTCCTCAGGAGTTTACTGTAAGCTTGATGCCATCATAATATGTAAACCTGGGTCAGCCATAAACACTTAACATTCTCTTTAATATCCAAGAAGTAAATGCTAAACAGGAAGGCCCAAGCACTGAACCTTGGGGTTAGCCCATTACTGACAGGTCTTTTAGAGGAGATAGAGCTACCCACCCTAATTTCCTAGGTTCTATTTGTGAGTCAGTTTGCTATCATGAGTACTATAGAGACTTTCATTTAGCTGGGAGAGTTTATGATATCTAAGTGTGGAATGGCAATGAATGCCTTTATGAGGTCTTGATATGCAATGTGTATGGATTTGCTCTCAACCATTGCTTTAGTGACTCTCAAAAAAATTCAGCCAGGTTATATAGGCAGTATCTGCCTTTGATGAATCCTAACTGGTTTATTTAGGGAGCTTGTAGGTTAATAATGTCCTTATTAAATTCCATAATGATCCGTTCCATAGCCTTACAGTTGAGGCTCAGACTTATGGGTCTTTTGATTTCCCACCTTTGTGCAAGGGGATGACTGTTGCTGTTCGCCGTTCATCTGACATGAAGCTTGTTGAAGGCAGATATTGAATAACAGCTGTAGATATTTAAACAAGTCATGTTTCAGTAGACAGCCTGGTATGTTATCCAGCCACATGGAAGTAGTGATCTTAACCTTGGATAGCACCTTGAGTACTTATTCTTGGGAGTCTTGAGGAAGGGTGTAAATGTAAGTATGTGATCTGGGAATATAAAAGGTGATAGGGGGTAAATATTGAATTAAATTTGTCTGCTAGAAGATTAGCTATATCCTCTGGGTTGGAGAGGGTGATATCCTTTACTATTAGCTCTGCTCAGGTGCTGGGCATTGTTTGAGATTTTTAACACACTTAAAGAAGACTTTGTAGGTAACCATCACATGGGTGGTTATCCTTTACCTTATATCTGGCTTTATTTTATTTAATCAGGGTCCAAAGTGTCTTGTTAAATTCAGCAAGAGTGCCATTGGCATCTTAAGAGTTTTTTTGTATGCAATGAGGGGTTTTTTTCCTATTATAGAGCCTGTTTATATTAGGGTTCCACCAAAGGGGACTGTATTTAAATTTTGCATTGGATTTACTTCTGAGAGGGGCAGATGTATCTATGCAGCTATTTACATGTGCATAGAATTTGGCAGTAAAAGGATTTCACATAAGCAGTGGGGTCAAGATGGAAGGGGCTTTTTAATTTAGTCAGGTCATAATTTAGTTTTAGTTGATTAGCTTTAGCATAATCTCTGAATACTGAGGTATTGGAAGATACTTATGGCTTCTATTTTAAGTAAACATGAGTGATTTGTGGTCCAATTTGACCAGGGTTAAAATTAAAATTGCTTGGGGACAAAGCTACCCCATCAACCGTGGTTGAGGTGAAATTAATTGCTCCAGAGAGTTTGTCTTCATGAAGTGGACATTTCTGAGTATACATGTTTAAGTACGAGTAATGTCCCAGTTAATGTAGGAGTAGTTGAAGTCTCCAAAGAGAATGGGGTTTAGCTTAATTCTCAGCAAATCAGTATTGGTTAGGTAGGAGATATGTGGCACATGAGACACAGAGGGAGTCCTATTGTCAGCTGCATGATATGATAAAAGAGTTTTGTTAGTATGTTGGACATGGAAGAGTTCCACTCAATTATCTTCTCTAATGAGTCTGGAGGCAAAAATGGCTAGCATTTATAGTCGTCCTGTATTATATGCATTCCTGTGTTGAAAGCAAGAAAGTTCAGCTAAGGAGCAATTCAGAGAACTCATATCACTATAGGGCAGCAAGAAAAAAAGGCATGAGACAGTGGAGATTATAATGATGTACAAATGAAGAAGCACAGCCAAATGAATGCATAATGAGATACAAGCATGCAGCACTGAAAGTAAGTCACAATTCATAATCATCAGGCACAAAGTTACACAATCAGTTCCACCTTGACTATAAAAAAAAAAAAAAAAAAAAAGTTACAGCAAAAACCTTTAGAGTTATATATTGTGATACTTCTGGCAGCAGAAACAGCATCTTTAGCACAGCAACATTTATTATTATGCATAAAGCCCACCTATTGGGATCATAGTATGGCAGGCAGGATGAGCAGAAGTGGCATAAAGATCGGGCAAGGTCACATTACATGATGAGCCAGCAGCACTGGGGGAATCTTTCTGTATACTACACAATGACCTTATATGGGTGTTGATTGACCTATGCTGTGCACAAAGTGGATCTGAAGGAACGTGTTGCATTCCCATATCAGTGGGTGTCATGGTAGGTGTAGCTCTTACTATTGTAGGAACAAAGGCCTTCCAGAGACGAACAGGTGCAAATTCTGTATTTCACAGGCACTGGCATATAGAATACATGCAAGGTCTTTAGATAAACACCAACATTGTGAAAAGCACATCTGTTTCTGCAACTCAGCAGGAGAGAGAGAGACACACATCACAGTTCATGACTTTTATGCACTGCCTACCTCCCCAGTTTTCTGGGACCATAGACTTCTTCCTGCACAGAGCCACAAAATAAATATGTCTGGCAACACTGCCATACTGACAGATCTACAGCAAAAGACAGCCCTATCACATTGTAAATGACATAGGACACCCTCCATAGTCCTAGACGCTGATGCCCGTTTGGAATCTACACAGCATAACTAAACATCAATATAAAACTGCCCATGAGGGAGTGATTTGTCTGCTTAAACCCAGGACCTCTGTCAAGACACACAGGAGGTCTGGAGTTTGGTGTAATGGTTAATGTGTTTACCTAACAGACACAAAGTACAGGGTTTGATTCGCACCTTTGAGGATAATGGGCTAGGCTTAAAATGTCTCATAAGGGCAGACAGGCTAGTACTTATTGATGAACATGAAAGGGCACATTGCAATATGCCCTAAACACACCCTGAATGGCATCTCTAGCATGCCGCATGCTAAAGAATATGGTTATGACAAAGCAGGAATCCCAGCTAGCAGTAGTGGCAGCCACCACACTCACATCAGTAGACCCTGCTGCAGCATCCAAGCCATCATTCAACAGTTGTGATATTGTTGCTATAAACAACCATCAACAACCACAGCACTGCCACACCCTGCACACAGCCTTGAGCCCAGCATGAGAAGCTATAACATTTTCTCCACATAAAATGCCATGTCAAGTTCACAGTGGTGGTGTGGCATTACACTATGAATCCTACAGTGCTCTGCTGGGCAGTGTCTGGTCGAGTCAGACTGAGCATCCAGTGTCGTCACTTACAGCAGACTGTGGGATGGACCACAGCCACCATAATTACACAAATACAAAATTACACATGCACACCTCTCTACATAACATGGGGTAATGGTCATTGAAAGTAGAGATACTGGTCATGGGAAGCAGTGACATCAGTGTCATAGACAGTTTCCTTGTGTAGGTAGTGACTACATGCCTGTGAACTCGACACTCTTATGGCTGAATGTAGTAGGACTACCTGCCCCCTCCCCACAGACACTGCTGTTATGGTGAAATATGTTAAGGTGGGTTGCCTAGACGCCGCACCTGTTGTCATTTTATCATGGCTGCCACTGAGTTGGGGGACTGACGACTCTACTGCTAAAGAGGCAAACTGTATTTTCTGTGACTGCCTCCTTATGTATCCTCCCTGAGTATAGATATGTCACCTCACCATAACTCTACACATGGGCAATATATTAATGATGACACTTACTATCCCCCTCATGGAGGGGGCCATGAGTGCCACCATAGTCATCATGAGGCCTGTCATGACAATGTTTCTAGACTATGTACTTTCAAGAGGCATTGGTACACCTGGGTTACATCACAGACTTTACACATCATTCCAATCATCTCCAAACACTGTGTGTAGCAGAAAACTGTGCTCATATTGTAGCTCTGCAAATCTTTTGATGGATACCGAGAGCCACCCACATACCTGGGAATGGCTGTCACACTAGATAGTGCTATGAACCCCTGCCAGCTTGCCATATGGTGGGTATACAAAAATATCAGGCATGTGCTTCTCCACTGCCACAGCCTCAAAAGGAGTGTTAGCTCTTGATCACAGGATGCCCCTCCCTTGACTGGGATGGTAAGCCCCCCTGCTGTGCATCCTGGAAAGTAGGTGTGAGTGAGGCCAATATCACCCTGGGCAATGGATGTAGGAGCATGCAGTATGGAGACAGATACTGTTAGTGAATGCTGTGACTTGATCTATGCATTAACATCATTGACAGACCCTGTGCACATGCCGATTTTAGCATTTTTTCCCTGCATGTCACTGTAGCAGTATTCTGCTCTACTAATAAAAAACACTAGAGAAAAACAGGATGATATGTATAAAGAGAGAAACGGCTTCAGGTAAAACCCAGGTGCACAAAATCAGAACTATATATAACCAAAAATACACAGAGGTACCACACAATAGTGTCTTTAATAACACAAAAAATGAATAAGAACAGTGGTAAGCGCTTTCGCAAAACTAATTGCTTCACCGATGAAGCAATTAGTTTTGCAAAAGCGCTTACCACTGTTCTTATTCATTTTTTGTGTTATTAAAGATGCTATTGTGTGGTACCTCGGTGTATTTTTGGTTATATAAAAACAGGATGATGATGACTGCCCAGTCAACATCTGATGCCCTTTTATGTGCAAACAGATGACAGGTAGACTCATGCAGGTAAACAACATACACATGCTTCAGGTGTTTAGGCTTGGAGGATGTACACATCTCAAGTCCCTAAGACATACCTGGGCAGCATATCCCCCAAATCTGCACACCCAAGGTACCCAAGGGGGATATATGCATTGGTTCCACGTTACCAAGTGTTTGACTCTGCATAATTGCTGTAATACATGTGTTATGGCTACAAACCTAACTAATTTCCCTGGGAAACATACAGAGTTTGGCCACTCTAAGAACCTCTGTCCATGGTATCATACCCATGTCCTCATCATCTCCATGTAGTTATGCTTGGAATAACTAATCACTGAGACTTCCAGACATAGGTAGCAGTCTATCTGATGACCTGTCAGCCAAAATTCTCGGTGCTTTAAGTGATGCCCATCATATGTCACTGGCACGGTTCCATCATTGTGTTCTGTATTGCTACCCACCCATGTCATTTATGTCACTGACTACTGTGTCTCACATGTTCCAATAGAGGCTGGTGGGCACCTCCTATTCCAGCAGATGTCCTGAATGACTGTATCAGGACATCATTCTCCACAGGGCTGAATTTATCTAATGTTTGTTGCCAACCCATTTGGAGGTCATACCAACATCCATGAAGAAATGAGGCCACAGATACAGGAGAGTGACATCTGAGTTGATCAGGTTAATTATTCAACATGGTAGCTTGATCTGGCACTACATGTCAGGACACTGTTGGACAAAACAGTGGAAGCCATTGCTGTACCCTAGTGCTAACTGAGGTAAGTAGGGTTAGGGGTTGACTTGGGCAGGTCTTCAGTTTGCTGTGGACTATTAAATATTACCTATCCATTGTGTAGGAGACCGGGACTTCACAAGCAGCAGGGATGGGAAATGACAGGTATGCACAGATTACACAGGTTAACAGACTATAGTGACACAGGTTGCATGTGTAGACAATGAGAACAGGACTTCCCCATGACAGACATCCACACCACATCTGTAGGACAGGGTGTAGAAAAAGGGGAAGGCAAGATGTCCTCATACCATTACTGTAGTTTACACACACCACACACTGTATACCTTCAGGTAGACATTGCAGGCCAGCATAGCACTAATGTGTATTGGTACCTCTAAAATAATGTGGACAGAGACTTTGCCTAGGCCGATACAGGTATATGGCACTGGTGAAAATACATTGCAAGTCTGATTAGAGAGCTGGGGAGAGATAGTCCTGTAGTTGTGGGCTGATTTCCAACAGATACACTGGCTAAAGAACAAGTACACAAGCTAAACAAATCTATAACTGCAGGTTACAGTCAAGCATTATACACACACACACATACTAGTAACATATGTACAGTACTGTTAAAATAGTCTAATCCTAAGGTCATACTCAAATGTGTGACACTGCAGAAATACACCACAACACAGAACTGTGGAGGATTGCATACAACCGCAGGGCCACATCCTATGGAATTGCTTCTGTTTTACAAGATAGACATGAAGCTTGTCAAATACTTTTCTTGCTGCCTTCACACTTCATGTTTTGGTTTCTATCTTGGTTGAGCAACAGTGAAACATCACTAATATATACTAGATTGCACTATTTGCACTGCATATATAGGACAAGGAAGCTAGATTATGTCATATTCCATCACTGTTTCACAAAGGTACATCAGCAAATGTAGGCATAGAGTCATTCGGTTGCATGCCACCAGCATGTTGTACATACCTGATTGTACAGGTTCCTCATACATATCCACAAATCATACTGTGTAGTGGTGCTAAGGAATGATAAATACTATTCAAAGTCCTGTATTAGGTGTGAACCACAGGCTGCCATACTGTTCTGTTGCATATTTATGGCAATGGCTAATGATGCTAGTACCCCATAGATACTGCCTGTTTGCTGTGTCAGATAGACTAAGATAATGCTGAACTAATGGCATAGAAGTGATAATTGGGACCTTAGCCAACTTCTGCATAAGGTAGATGTCCGATACAACCTGGAAAACCAGTTGTCCAGGACAGTTGGCATCCTTTGTACTGGTGAGCAGTGCAGATACCTTTATGAAGACCTGTGTCAATAAAGATCTTCGGACATGGGAAGCAGATGCGAGTCAAAAATGCCTTTAATGGTGTGTCATCCATTTCTACTGTACATTAACATTTTTTCTGGCTTTCTGGGTAATGTTCCTATTAAAAAGTTTTTTTTTCCTCTAACAGATATGAGGATGTACCAGTTTGCTGTGGGTGAGTACCCATCTGATGTGTGTGCTATTTTTGGCAGATATATTTCTATGGCACTGTGATGATTCATGAGGTAGGACACATGGCTATACTTGTGTGCAGTTGTAACAACCATGTCATGTCAGTTGTGACAACCATGTCATGTTTCATCAGCACTGCATACACATGGATAGCTGCACATATGTATGGTAGTGTAACTAACTTCTCAAGCTGTGGGCACTATGACCCATTTCTACTTTTGTGCACATGTAGATAATGGAGTATGTGTATCTGGCTGTGGGTGTCATCGCAGGTTTCTGCTTGCATTAATATACGTGTATAGGTAACTTTACTGTATTATCTGCATTTCCCCTCACACCTATATGCGTTGGCTTTTTATGTCCCTTGTGTCTTCCAGCACAGGCACTGTGAGAGGAAAATTATGCCATATGTTACAAGAGGCAACAGAGGCTTGTGGCACAGTGAAGTTAGTGGTCCCTTTCTTCATCACCTGTCCTACTGGTTGTGATTAACAAGTATTTAGGACCGTTTTCCCTTTGTATCTCACCTCTGCAGGTCACATCTACAGGAGTGCTGGCACGTGATGCTGCCACAGCCAAGGCTGTGACTTTGTTGGGTATGCAGGTTGGTAGCACTTAATGGGAGGTTTCTGGCCCCTCAGTTTCAGGAAGCCTTCTCTAATCCTATGCCCTAGTTCAACTAGAGCTGAAGTGGATGGTGAAGGTTGAGCTGGTGTTGACACACCAAGTCACCTCACATCATCTATCCTGTCGTGGATTTTGGATTTGATGGACCAGGTGATCCATGCCATCAGTTGTTAGTGTGCCCTACTCTACCAGACACATGGATTCAGCACCTCCATGTACTCACTCACAGTAACATTCTTTTTACTGGTCAGGAACGGTCATGCTGCTTACACAGTGACAACACAGCAGACAAATGGTTGCGGATAGGCAAGGAGTCATATCCCTCCCTCTTAGTGCATGCTTTGTCCTGTTGGGTGTTTACATCTTCCCATTTACAATCTTCCCCTATATTACTCTCCTTTGTTCTGTTCACACTTTCCCTTATTGTTATTGCTCTCTCTCTATTATATATATATATATATATATATATATATATATATATATATATATATATATATATATATATATATTCGGTTCCTATCCCGTAGTCGAACTTTTACAAGTTCGAACCTCATATGGTCAAGACCATAAGTTCGACTTTGTAAAAGTTTGAGCATTTCAATGGAAATCTCCTAAGCGGAGGTTTCCATTTTGTTCAATGGGGTGCGATCTCAGAGTTGGTATATTTAAGTAGCGGGGGTGTGGGGTGCGCAGCCCCCATGTGGGGGGTGCAGGGGGGCTCGCCCCCTGCTTAAAACAATTTTGTTTTTCCGTTTTTTTTTTTTATCCATAGTCGAAGTTTTGTAACTTCGAACATTATGGTTTGAACATTACGTGTTCGAAGTTATAGGACTTTGACTATGTGATATAGACCCTAGATATATATTATACATACATATGGGTTCCATGCAGAATGTGAAGTGGGCATGTGTTTGTTCAACAGCTGTTTAGTCTACCTCTTGGCTGGTGAACAGCTGTATGAGATCGCACAATTCCCAGGGCTGGAATATACCCTCCCTCGATATTTGTGCACTCTTGGAGTTAGTTTATATAATAATCAGGGTGTATGGTGGTGCAAGAAGAATAGTCACCCTACAAATTATGTTTTTATTTGTTTTTTTTAGTTTGAAGTTTTCCATGTACCCAGGCAGTTTCTTGGTGCAAGCCTAGTGATGTGTAGGCATTTTTGATGTTTTGACATCTATGTTTAGTGCATTTGATCTTTTTCTATCATGTGCTCCTCTGTCTGCTAAAACCCTCTTTCTACTTTCTTGTACTCCCCTTCTCATACCATTTCATGGAACCAATAAAAAGAGACAAACTAGTTTGGCACCAGCTAAGTGGTCTTTATATGTGCTATATGATGTTGCCATTTTACGTACAGATACAGCTTTCTCCGGTAAGCACCTCCTCATATCACCTGCTGTCTTTTATACACTTAGAATGGAGCACAATACTATCAGTCTATTGATCATATTGGTTATGCCATTGTGCTTCATATACATCACCCCACCCTACTCGTGCAATATGTGCCCTGGTTTAGTTATCCTGACCTATTTTATCATAATTGTGCATTGTCCTTTTACAGTACAAGCTGTTCATCACCCTGAAGTGCATCTCCATGGATTCTAGCCATTACCTCTATCTTGGTCTGCAGGTCAAACTGTCTAGGTAAAAATGCTGATTATTTGGTCGATCTTAAGCAAAGCTTTGTTTCAGGAGGCCTGCCTTAAAACATAACAAAAAAGTAAAAAAAAAAAACACAACAAGCTGAGTGATTTATAAGTATTTTCATAATGAGATAGCAATCTACAGTTCTAACTGATCATCCTGCACCATAACAGCTCCACGATTACATAATCCCAAAGACCAAAGTCAATTTAAAATTTTCATACTGACATTATTAAACCTTGCTTAAGACTAGACATTATCCAATTCTAATTACAGGTGTACATTCATTGTATCTAAACCCTATCGGTACACCTATACAATGAAAGATTCTTCTTCTTTCGGCTTTTCCCAGTTAGGTGTCACCTCAGCAGATCACCTATCCATTAGTGATTGGCAGTGGAGTTTTACAGTGTCGAGTTGCCAGCCTGGCGCCCATCCTTCCACAGAAGGCACACACATGCACACACTCACACCTAGGGCCAATTTAGGAGTGTCCAATCCAGCTACAGCATGTTTTTGGGATGTGGGAGGAAACCAGACCACCCAGAGGAAACCCACGTGACCACAGGGACAGAAGGCACCCCAGCTGAGGATCGAACCGGAGAACCTCTTGCTGTGAGGTGGCAACGCTAACCACTGCACCACCGTGACTCCCACGGTAATAATCTCTTCCTAATATTTACATAATACTTGCTAGCCCAGTTAGAGTACACTACTTAAAAAATCATCAGTGGTGTGTAAATTTAATATGCACAAGCAAGGTGTATGTTATTACAATTTTTGAAGGCATAATTTATGAGATTTGTTTGAAAATCAACCATGTCAATATGGTGAAACACTCAATATTCAAATCACTACTTTTAATTTTAATCTGTATATACAAAAATAAATAAAAACAGGGAAGAGGTGGTATGTTGCTTTTCTGAGTACAAAGACAATGCCTCACATCAGATACCCGAGACTGAAAACTATAATACTCAGTTATTAGGATAACAATTTCAATAAGAGGCAATGACATCAGTGGAATCATCTCTAATGCAGGGTGGGGAAAGTTTGCACTCCTACTAAGCAGGAGATTTGAAAGGATAATTATACCCAAAACAGGGCCTTTGTATTTCTAATTCAAGTTGATTCTTTTTAACCACACAGAAAAAACAATAGTCACAAATCAAAAGCAACATTTCAGGACCTATCAATGTTATAAGTAGATTCCTCACTGGCATAGCTATACAATTATGGAGATTTCTCTTAATGATCATTTAACCACATCAGTATTTAAGCGTACATCAGACACTTCTTCATAGTCTTTACCACCATCATGAAAAATTATCTGTGGTTTAACTGGAGAACTAAACTGCAATTTTTTTTTTTATTTAAGTTATGAGAACTTATACTGAAAGTGTCAGAGCCTTTATAACCATATATTCAGTAACTATATATATATTTGTGCAGGTCATCATAGGTAAGGATAAATAGTATTCTTAACCAAATCCTTGCAATGGATCTTTGGCTTTAACAGTTTCTTCCTTTCTCCAAAATGAGAAAACTTTTGATAGGGTACTACAATAACATCCAAAACATTTCACCCCAACAGTCTTCAGTTTTGCACCCCAGTTCTCTCAATCATTTTGTTAGTTCCTTGTCCCAAGTTCCATTTTACCTATAAAGAAACAAAAACAGAGCTTTCTACACAATTCAGTCCATCATCCAACCTATCATCTGCAATCTTTGCGCAAGATAAGCATACATTTAGTTTTCACTTATTAACTTCACAATGCATTCAGTTTTCACTTATTAAATTCACAACAAACCTATAGTATTTAAGACAAATGAGGCCATACAGATGGTGGACTACTACATAACACACAGCTGCTTACACAGAACTAAAATGGATGACTGACAAAGCTGTATACTTAAAATTAATTTTTATAACAGAAGGCATCATGGTGGTAACCTCTGAAAATTTCAACAGGCAAAAATGAAATCAGTGTTCATATATGCGGCAGACTAAATAGTAGCAATTTTTTTGTTTGCATATTCATAGTTTGCTTTGGATCACTATTACAAACTGCACTTTCTTTTTTAGATTATTATTGTTTAAACGGAACCAACCGTCAAATTACTAAGGAAAAAAGAAAGACAGAAAAGGGTAAATCACAAATTATAGTAATATGTCTGCATTGTTTGCATGAACATATTCAATTCCTCAACATTCTGCATTTGATCTGAATTTATTATTTGCATCTCTTTTGTCAAATGCAGTTTCTTATAGATTCTTCATTAGAATATCATTGTGCCGCTCACAACAAAACTGTATTTTTTGGCTGAAATACTGGCCTTAACACCATTCCACACTGAGGAAAATCAAATGTAACATTGTTTAAGTGATTCTAATATGCCATTTACAGTTACCTCCAATACAGTTTTGTTGTCAGACTCAAGTCATACCTGTAGTGTACTTTGTTCTTGTAAGGCAATTCATTGGTGTTGTTTTACTCGCTATAAATGCGTTCTATATTCTGTATACAGACCATTTCTACACAAATAGTCAAGACTGTCATTCATAATATATGTTCTGGTTGGCTTTGGACAGTTGCACAGCAGTTACCGAACTGCAAACTTGTGCACTGAATATAAAATCCAAGGGCGGTTCATTTACGTCACTTGTAATTTGCAGAGGACTGCCTAAACCGACAGTTTTGCTGGCTGAATACCAAAAACCTAAAAAAACAAGTGCTAAATATTCCACAATAGATTCTTCTACAGTTATATATAACAAATAAAAGTCCAAGTATTTCCTGCTTACATATTCAAAAACAAATGCCAAAAGTTATGTATTTTGATACAAAAACCAAGTTAACATTTACAAGTACATTTGCAATAGTTTTGTTGCAGTCTTGTCATCTTCATTGCAAGCACGGACACATGATACAGACAAGCTTCATTAAACCTTTGTACCTTAATTCCACTAGAAAGCTACTTGGTGTCTTTAGATGATAACAGGAAAGAAACAGAAATGTTCGGTTTATATTACCTTTCAAATGTCAGCGAATCTGACAACTACCAAAACACAAAATCACATATTAATATGCTAAATTATGGGCAAGTAAATTAATAGGCAGGTTTCTGCTAGGCTATTTCATGTATGCAAAAATACGTTCACAGTTTTTTTTAAACTGTACATAAAAGCTCAAAAAATATAAATGAAGAAATCAGTTCCATGACACTTTGCATCTAAAAAGCATTTATAGTTCATTAGTAACAAATGTAATAGCTCACATTACACATCAAACGTGTTTCCATGAATTAAAAATGAACTCTCTCCTCCTGTAAAAACACAAATTTAAGGCAGCAAAACCTTTCCATACGGCTGTAGGCTCTGTATAGTTCTAATGTTAATGTCTTCTCCTCAGCTATTTACATGTGGAACACTACGTTAGTGAAAATATATGCAGAGGCAGATTACCAAGGTAAAACTGCATACTATTGCCACATTCTGATTTATTGATTACTCCTCACAGAAAATTAATGAAATGACTCTTATTCTGTCTTTTAAATTATTAACTTTTGATAGCCTGTATCCATCCATGCTTCTCAGTGGCAGCTGTTCCACATACATGACAGCTTGCATTTGCCACATAGCTATCAACCTTTCACAGCACATTTCAAATTGCCTGTCAGACTTCCATTTATACCCAAGTTAAATAATTTCCCTTCAAAACATATCATGTCTAACAAAATTCTTCATCTTTGTACTGATCGGTACATTCTGAAACTGTTTACCTAGGTTACAACTTCTAAACTGAGTTTTAAAATTGTCACATCTTCAATGTCTATCTGCTTGTAAAGAAATGTAGTTACTCCATATACTTTTAATAGCCAGAAAGTCATTACAGAAAGACTTTCATCAAATCTCTAAACTGCTTATCTCTGTGTATTTCAGATGAGAGTTCCATGTTCTCAGCAACAGTCTCCAGCTAATCCTGTGGAATCCCCAGGTACTTTTGAGCAAGATGAGAAATATAAATTATCTGTGTCCTGCCTCCTCCCAGTGAGCCATGCCTAGTACACCTCAAGTAGGAATCATTCAGGTAACACCATCACAAAGTCTTCAGTTTGCCTCAACCAACTCTACCTAACTGAGAGAAATGGTGGCTGTACATTTACATCCTCCTGACTACTACATTCTTCCCTTGGTCACAGACAGTGAACTCATCTCAGCAGGGACAGTATTAGCATTTTAGGAGCTGGCAAGTGTGAAGTCATGGACCCCTGGACAATTTCAGCCTAAGTATCACCATATCACTACCACCCCTCTAATGAAACCTTTTAGTTCATACTGCAAAGTTTTACGAGTAGTACACACAACCCGAGTGCAATGCTCTCATATTGTGCGTTGCAGGCATACCATACCATGTTGGTGCGTCTCACAGAGTGACGCTCACAGTGACTAGCATTTAGTTGCAATAATGATACATTACAACCCTATGCATATAGAGCTGTCCTAAAATGTCATGGTGCTCTAGATGAAGGGCTCCATGGTGTCTCCAACTGCCTATTATCACCCGCCACATCTTCCAAAGCTCCCCCAACCCTGAGATCCCTACACCACACAGATTATTTTCTTTTTTGCCTTACTTTTCAGCTTTTTTCCCCTGGAAACTATGCCTTTCTCCATGCTCTGAAATACATTTTAGAGAATTTTAAACCTCTTTTTCATACAGAGATGGCCAGAACAAAAAATTTGACTATGGAAAGAAATGTATTGTTACTGTTCAACACTACCTATTCTTGTATCCTTTTAACACAGAAATTGGTCAAGACAGCACTGTAATAACTGTGTAGGAAGATGATGAATTATGTAGGGGAGTCTGCCAGTCAACAGGCCCCTAGAAGCATTTTCACAACCTTTTCATCCAGTCATGGTATGAACCAAAGCTCAAAAGAAACTAAGAAGACAAATCCTGTTTTTGAATACTGCCTGCCTTCCTCCCACCCTCAAAAACAGTCATTGTCCCTGCATTCCTTTGGTGTTAGACTGAAAGGAAAGCAAAGACACAAGTGATGCTGTTAGAATGTGTGCAGTTGAGGGTAGAAGTCACCTGTAAACCCATTTCAAAATCCATTTATACAATTTGGGGCATGGGGTCCATCAGACCCTTTGTAGCTGCAAAAGTCTAAATGTTCTGCAATATACATTATGTATTACTGTTAAAAGATAATTACTTGTTAACTGCATTTTTACCACCAGCCAGAAGAGTTGTATATGTGCCCAGCATTATTGTGTGTCCACAGATAAAAATCAGTAATGTTTCACACAGATACACACACACAACTTCCTGACAAACTACAAGATATAAAATCATACTGCACACATCTTCAGAAAAACTGGAGAAATGCCAATTTACCTACAACATCTTTTATGGGTTCTGCAGGAAACCAGAGCACATGGGTTAACATATACAGAGACAGGGGAAGCATGCAGACTAAACACAGAAAAAAATACAACCAAGAATTCAGCAAAAGCAAAGCACTGTGAAATGGCAGCACTGACTTGTTACTCTTAAATGCATTGCAACCACCTCCACATACGTAATGGTAGTGCTAATGACTGTGATAGAAGAAATTACAGCAAACTTATTGCTCTTATGATGTAATCCAACCACTGCCCCTCAACACACACATGTATAAGCTATAGCAATGCTAGTTTTCAATACATTTTGCAACACTAGTACTGCCACACTAGATCAGTTACTGTTGTTTAGCAGTCAACGAACAGCAGGGTTAAGTCATTTTTATAAATCTAATTGAATAATAATGTATACTTGTCATGGCCCCTGATTTTACAGATAGTCTATAATTTTACTTCATATTTTTCAACCTTGTCTCCCTTTTGGTATTTGTTTTTTTGTCTGCTTATCATATTTACCTTCTGTATAATATCAAATACAATTGAAATAAATATATATGCATACATGGAGTTAAACACAGCAGATGGATGCCTTTGTGCATTGCAAGGACAGCATCTACAATTCTCAATTCCCGAAACTGTGCAACAGGCAATATGAAATGTGTACATGTGAATTCTGAGGTTGTTTTATCCCCCCCCATAAACACACACATTATTTCTTTCCCAGGTACAGTGATCTCAGACTTAGTAGAACTGAGAAGAAGGTAAGCTTTGCAGGAGGCTGTTATCACAGGAAGAGATATGCAAATTAGAAAATGGCTAAATATCCAAAAGTAAGACATTTTATTTATGTAAAATATAAAAAGAAAAAGAGTAATTCTTATAAACTCTTCAGAGCTACAGTCACTTCATTAAGAGTTGTTCAAGCTGGCTACAGTATGCCATATCAAAGAGTAGATTCACCTTGTTTCCATATATCATAGAATTAAAAAAAATGTTCAGCTTGCCTAACAAAACAACACTTTCAGATAGTTTCAGTTTTTTGTAATAGCAAACGGTTATTGGTAGTTACCTTTTATGCAAACAGCTTTAGGAAAGCCTTATTCAGCTTTAACATTTCTCTCAATCCGCTCTGCTGAGAACTGCAGTCTCTCTGAATTGCCATGCTTTTAATTTTCATACCAGGCCAGCAAGTCCAAGCAGGTGAATTTAATCAAGCTGTTTGTCTGTTGCTCTCTGACAGCACAAGGCTGTTAACCCTCTATGAGCTGGGGCCAGACCAAGCATCAAAGTTTCAGCTTCCCTTCTTCAACCATATCATAAATCTCCCAAGATGTGATCCCAGAAACTAAGTAACTGCTACAGTGGGGAAAGGAGAAAGGGCATGAACCAGGACAGAGGGCAACAATGTATGCAAACTTTTGCCAGCTAAGTACTACAGGTGATTTACAGTTTTGGTTCCAGAAGTCATCCAAAGCACATTTAATGGCCAAACATTCACTCCTCATCACTCAGTAATTCCATTCTGTGTTAGAAAATATCCTGCTTAGAAACATCTTGGTATTCCTCACAACCAGTCATATGAAAAAGAAAGGTCAAGCCCCAAACCTTCATCTTAAGCATCCATTTGCACCACAAAACCTTCATAAAGTTGGGCACAGTTAGTTTTCACAAAATCTGACATCATGGTTGAAATGCTATGCCTTCTCATTCTGCTTCATGTAATTAATACACTAGGACCTTATCAATTATATGAATGAGGCTGTCAAAGAAAAATAAAGTGTGGTATAAAAGGGGCTGATAGTAGCTGCAATAACAGATCTCTTAACACTTCAGAAAACAGCTGTTTTAATAAATACATATATGTTAAGATATGCATACAATAAAAATATTTAAAATGATAGAAATACATATAAAAGCTGTGGATAGATGTTTTTGTACCTTAGGGTACTTCCTCAGATCAAGCAAATCTTCAAAATTAACATTTGTAAGTCTTAATGATGCTGACCAGGCCATTAACAATTGTTGCCTTATAGGCATACTTTTAAAACAAGCCCTCATACTAATATTGCCATTAAGGTCAGGGAAGTGTTCATCATCAGACCCCGTTTTAAATGCAGTTTAGCACAAGGGATTGAGGCTATGAGCAGTTAACAAGTTTCAGTCTGCAGTCTTGGGTTGGATCACCTCAGCCTCTGTTTGCCTACAGTATCACACCGAGTAAGTGACTTAACTAAATATTGTGCCCAGGTCATACTTGAAAGAGGCAGTTATGCCTCATGGGTTAAACTGGTTAACAAATAAGTCAAAATCATTCGCCAGTGATATTCTGTAATTTCATGCTTCAGGTTAGTATCGCCATATTTTTCAAATGGCTCCAACGTAACACCTGAAACAAAAAAATCTGCATATTGTGTGTTTATGTACTGATTACATAATGCATTATGTAGCATGCCATTTTAATGCAATATGTAAGGTCACAGTATCTCTTCTTTCTAACATGTAACTAGTTATACAGCATAATAGTCTTAAAGCTCCACCAGACAAGCAGACCCAATAATCCTACATATTCCCCAGTAGTCTGGAGTGCAGGGTGCAGACAAAAATCTAGATTAGGATAAGTAACCAATCTGATTTCAAACGGAGGTGTATATCCCTAATCTAGAGGAATAAGACCACCAAAAGTAGTTTTCAGAAGTACTGCTTATTTCTCAGCTGGATTAGTGTCCTTGTTTCATATATTTATGGATTAGTGTCATTGTTTCATATAATTAGAGCTACATGTAAGTATATGAAACAAGGTCACTAATCCATCCAAGGAATAAACAGTACTTCCGAAAACTACTTTTGGTTCCTTTATTCCCCCAAAAGGTGGATCTTGTCTACCTAGATCAGGGGTCTGAAACTCAAATGACCACTGGTGTTGTATGAGGACTAGCACACTCAGGCAAAGGTCAGAATCTCCACGACAAAAAGAAATGCAGACAGTGTGTAGCTAGAAAAGTAATGCAGTCACTTCCCTCATCTGGTTTAAGGGCTTCTTGAAATCCGAGGACTGTGAGTTTGAATCCCTTGACCTAGATGAACACCTCAGCTTGAAATTAGTTTGTTTATGTCTCCTAAACTGGATTTTTATATATATATATATATATATATATATATATATATATATATATATATATATATATATATATATATATATATATATATATATATATTTAGAATAGTGAGTACTGCAACCAGCATATGCCTTGAAAAATAATTGCCTTTTGGGCGACAGAAGACTTTAGTACAGAAATGACATATAAAAGTCCATGCTTATTCACTGTACCTCACATTTTCTTTATCGCACTTCTCTAAAAATGACTTAATATTATTCATTTATTGGTGTTTAAAATTCAAAGCCTCACAAGGAAGTTGCACCAGCAGTGAATCCCATTTCCAAATCTGCCAGATGTTTGTGATAATATCTATTATATGATATATATCTATTGAAGATTTCAAGAGACATGTCTTTACTGAATCAACATATATTCTGTTATAGATATCTGTTTGCAATACAGTTTTCCATATCTTAACCTTTTTCTACAATCCAAAGATGTATGCATTTTACCACTAAGGCTCCACATTTCTAAATACCATGTTATTCACAAACTAACATAGCATACAATGACTTCTACTAGTAGACCAGTTTTTGCAACCATCCATGTTTCTGCACTAAATATGTTGTCTTTTTCTTATAGTTTAAGACATGCATCTGTACGACCAGCCAGGTGTCATCTGGTAGAAGTACAAAGTGCCATGTTCACTACTCCTCACAGTTTATGCAACTGACGCATGTGTCACAGACATCTGCACAAATACCTACTCTGGGCAATGAAGCTAAAGTCACATGGAATTCAGTAAAATAATGCCATTAGTGGAATCATCAATGTTTATTTCTCAACTGTCTCATCCTTTGTAAATGCCTCAACTTTAATTCTGAAAGACATATTCATTCAGGAAGTAGTCGGTAATACAAAGCAGTATTTATTTATTTATGGTGACCTTCCAGTAAACCCAGGGCATCATTACTTAAAATGAGAGAAGCCTAGTGACTTCTGATAATGGAACCATTAATATATCAATTTCTGTCTAATAATCTTTTTCAAAACAACACAGCTAAAGAAGGCTTCACGAATAATAATAATAATTTAATTTACATAAAAATCCAGTACCGAGTGCCTTTCCCAAAGTCCCCAACATTAATTTACAGAGAACTAGAATTGTTGCTCCAGGAGCTTGGTTGGTTCTGACTGATTTTTTTTTATTCTTATTTGAAAAGCTGCTATGTAATTCTGCCTTCTGTGCTAAGAACAAGAATGGGATTGAAAGGCAGCACAGATCTAGCACCCATACTATACAGGGTTTTGCAACTAACAGATTTGTTTTATGAATATGCAGCACTGTCACAGTTATTTGTGCTGCAAAATACATCAGTTGTATATGATATATAAACACCATAATAACAGTAATAACTCTAGTTAAATTCACAGAGTACATATTATATACGTCTTACCACCATAATGGAGATATATAAGCTGACAAAACAATATTTCAGTTAATCTTTTTCCTTTGCGTGATGGAATTTTTTTACATGAGGTAACCAAACAGCAATTTTTTTTCCTGTAAGAAACAATGGGCCAGATTCAGGAAGGCTTACACGGAGTTCAAGAGTAGTGTAAGCCTCCGTGTAAGCCTCCTGATTCAGCAACAGCCCAAATCTCCGTGTAAGAGACAGCTAACACGTCTCTTACACGGAGTGGGCGTGGAAATGCTCAATACCTCATTTGCAGCTCCAAGATATGCAAATGAGGTATGTGAGCGATCCACAAGCCCAAACCAGTCCGTGTAGCGGGCGTGTTAACTTCTGAAATGTACTCAGCTGACAACTGAGTACATTTCTGCAAAATTAAAACAGACTATGTCAGCTCCAAATAAAGGGTGCATTTGTTATATTAAGCATGCCAATGGCCAAATATGTGGCCATTGGCATGAAAAATGTTGCAAAAAAGTTATATAACTTTTTTTTTCACGGATTTATGTGTTTAACTGTAGCGCACACCAGCATAAGCGGGTGCGCTACCTAAAACTGAAAACCGAAGCTTATAAGCCCACAATTGTGGGATTTATGTATTACATGAAATGTCAATGGAGGGACTTGCAGAGCAAAAACAATATGGCCTCCGTTTAGTGGTTGTCAAGGGGAAGCTCCGTGTAAGATATGTAACTAAGCATTACTAGGCAATCCTATGTAAATGAGGCTTACAATACTGAATCACACTGCCACATAAGTAATGAGCACTTTCTGAGTCGTGTAAGAGTTAGAGAAGGGGGAGGGACAGAGTAAGAGGTAGGTGACATCATGGGGGAAGGATAGAAAGAAATGTACCAGATTGGAGCACAATGTAAGGTAGAGATGACAGACAGACATCAGGGAGGGAGGTGTGTCCCAACAGAACACTGGGAATGTCAAGAAATTGAGGGCATACGCTATCCCTACACTCTAAGTTTCTTGATATACGTGCATCTTGTGTCTTGTAGCGTGTGAGGCAGGTTCTACTTGTGGGGCGTGTTGCAAACTGTTTACAACGGTTTTCTTGGCGTCTGCGATGTGTAAGGCGGTGTCTTGTAGCGTTTTAGCATGAATCAGCCTAGCTAACACCGTGTAAGGATGTGTCTTGTAGCGTGTAACACCGTGTAGGGATGTGTACAGCGTTTAAGTTACTGTGGCGTGTTTAAGCGGTGTGCACATTGCTCCCCTCAGGAAACAGAGAGGAAATAGGAAACAACCAAAATACAGGGAAACTGCCAGAAGATACTACTAAAGTTAATTGGTGGAAACAATTAGAAGCAGGCAATTACACAGGCAGACTAGAAGCCCAACCCAGCACTTAAAACACAACAAAGAGCAGTGCAGGCTGTTTCTCACAAGAGATACTGCCAGAAACTAAGCTATCAGAGTTGAAACCTGAAAAAGCTGAACTCAGAGCAGAAATGCTAGGGGCTGCCATAGCTGTTATAATCAGACATAGGCGAATTGCGAGGGTGGTGATAATGCAGATGCTGACAGACAACCCAGAGTGAGGAGAAGGAGAAGAGTATACAGGCCTAGGGTCACCTACCATGGGTTACATGAGCTGGAGATAGTAGGCGCTATAGAGTGGACAGAGAGCTCCTGCAGCAGATTGTTGAGCTGTGCAGGCCACGCCTCACACACAGAACCAACAGAGGGAACCCATCCCAGTGGAAACCAAGGTATGTGCTGGCCTAAGAATACTAGCAACAGGTACCTTTCAGAGACCAACTGGCGATATGATGGGGATATCACAGGCATCAGCCTCCAGGGTACTGCACCAGTTCCTGGATGCCATGTCACCACATGTCAGTGATCATATATATGTCCCTAGTGACCGTGAGGTTGTGTCCAGCAATATCGTCTCTTCCAGCAAATAGCGGGATACCCTGAGGTGCTGGGTGCAATAGACTGCTGCACATACGCATCAAGGCACCAGCCGGTGGCGGGGTAGAGTCTACATTAACCGCAAGGGATACCCCTCCATCAACTGCCAGGTCGTGTGTGATGCCCAGGGCATAATAATGAATGTGTGTGCTGGCTGCCCTGGTAGCTACCACGATTCCCACATCTGGCATCTGGCGCAGCTGTACCAATCATTTGCCAATGGGGACTTCCCACCACGGACACCTAGTGGGGATGCTGGTTATGCACTTGAGCCGTGGCTGATGACACCCATCAGAAATGCACACACACCCGAACAGGAGCAGCCATAATGAGGCACACGCACAAACACGTAATATCATAGGCGTGTGTCTGGGCTGCTCAAGTCACGGTTCCGGTGTCTGGACACGTCTGGTGGAGCTTTGCAGTACACACCAACTACATGTACCCAAATGATCATGATATGTGCTATGCTACATAATATGATCCTGCGGAAACAACTGCAGCAGGACCAGCACAGGGCTGGGCCAAACATCCCCACCATTGCCAAGGCCACCACAGGCAGGGGTGACTTGGAGGAGGAACAACCTGACCATGAGCCAGTAGGCAGGAGGAGGGGTGCGCAGTATGCCCTGGCCTTGGCAAAGAGGCAGCGCATAGCACATATGCTTGGTCAGTAGGAACACTGGGACCGATACCCACTCTGACTCACTCATACAGTAACAGGGATGCCTAACATGACACAACCTGCTTCCAAATGTACAGGGAGTGTAGTATGTGCATCCGACAGAGGCAACCCTGCAGCACCACCCGAGGCATGAATGCCATGTGTTAAGTAATGTAATACCATGTATCATATGCACACCTGAGGACCATGACTAACATCCACCCTCACCAATCATAAACCACAAAAACACAAACCCACCTCATAGCTATCACAAGGGATAGGAACCTAGATGTAATGCTACCCAATGGCAAAGGTATAAACAGCAAGATGTGTGCAGTGTAAATGCACACAGTATAGGAATGCACATATCAGTGCTGTAATAGAAAACAGGGTCAAAGCGCACATCAGCACCCTGACACTACCAGGGTCACACCTCATACAGTGATGTACATGTGCAAAAACATGGAACAAGATACAAAATGAGGGTGACTACCAATAAATGGCATGGATAACCACACACCCCTGTTGTTACCACAACAAGAAGCAACATGCATTAGCCATGGTCAAACACCAATGGCTAAAACTGACTACTACTATATAGCTTGCTGCAGACCACTGTCCTAATAGCAGCAACTGCCCCAGGCCTATGTTCACAGGTTCACAGGTTCATACTAGGCTATCTGCCCTAGGGCATTTATAAGCCTAGACCAGAGTTCCGTGGAGTCTGCCGCACCTTCACTCTGACGGATAATTTGCCCATTATATTGCTGTGCCTCTGACAAGCAGTGATACTGAGGTTATCCCTGGGGCATACCTGCAATCTCCCATCCATTGATTAAGATCTCACTTGAACAAAGCCAGTGAGGTACTCAGCCTCACATGTACCAGGATGTTGTTCCACAGCATAGGGACTCTCTGGTTGAAGAATCTGTCCCTCCAGCACATCCTATTAATATCTGTGTTGAGGTTTAAATCTCCTGCCACTGTAGTTCTGATGGATGTAGAGGTCTTGAGGTGAAGCGTGTACATTAACTCAGGTTTGGACATGGCCTTGGATGTCAGGCACAGGTCACCTCTGAGCAGGCGGTAAGTCACGGAATCAAGCTGGAATTCCTCCAGTCGGGCAGCATAAGAAATATGTTTGAGACCCTTTCTCCTCCTGTCGAGGAATTTGTGGGCCCATCCAATTGCCATAGGTGTCGGGTCATATACATGCTGAATGGGGCATTGCACTCAATCAATGGTCCGATGAGTGAAGAGTACAGGGGAACAATGACCTCCCTGGATCTAGATGTGAATCCCTGCATGATGAGGTGGGCAATGTAGAAGTTCTACCTAACTACCCTGGCAGCGTGAGTGTCAAACAAAGGTTACTCTCAACCTGGGTGCCCAGGTCCCTGATAACCTCCTGTGTGCTTAGAGGATTGCCACCTACATGGGAACTAGTGGTAACCTTGTTCTTCCCAAAGGGTATGGCTATGCATTGTTTAGTGTGTAATGTAAGGCCATGGCTCTGGCACCAGTTATCCGTGACTATGACACCCTTCTGAAGGATGTCTGTGTCAGATGGGTGTCCAACTATGGTTCCCAGTCTGCAGTCATCTTCAAACTTTGTCAGCCATAATCCTGCTGTGTTTGCTTGTACTTCTGAAAAGTAGATGCTGAGCAATAGTGGGCCCAGGACTGAGCCCTGTGGGACACCACTTGTGACAGTTGTGGAGTGTGACATGGCACCAGCAAGTCTGAACCTGTCTGTTCTGTCACGTAGCGGTTTGCAACCCATCCTGTGATGTATGGGTTCACATTTAAGCTGGTGATGTTTTCAATGATACCCAAGTGGGGTATTGTGTTGAAAGCCTTTGCCAGGTCAAGGTAGGCTGTGTGGAGTGCCTTGCCCTTGTCAATGGCCTTGGTGTCTGTTATGAAACAGTCAACCAAGTTTAAAAGGCATGATCTGCCCTCAACAAAGCCTAACTGGGTTGGATCTAATGTCTGCAAGTCCCCTATGTCCTCATCTATGACTTCCATTATGATCTTCTCCATAGCTTAGCAGACCCTGCTTGTCAAGCTGATGGGATGGTAGTTTCCGTGGTCGGTGGAGGCACCCCCATGTGAAGTGGGTCCACCATTGACATATGCCACTCCTTGGGAACATATCCTGAGTTGAGGCTAAGATCATACAGCTGCCCTGACTGCGGGTTTAATTCTTGAGTGAGTTCATGGAGCACAAAACCAGGGACACCATCTGGTCCCATGGATGCTGCGTCCTTTCCCTTGGATAGAGCAGTTCCCACCTGAGCATTTGAGATGTTTGGGGGCTACAATCCTCTTTCATACATATCTCTCCAGTTGTGGTGGAGGGGTGGGTGGAGAAATCTGCACTGAACCTGTCAGCCAGTATGTTGGGAATGTCTGTAGGTTCAGTGATATTAACAGCATTCTGAGCCTAATCTGAGCATATCTGGGAGTTTCCTCCCAGGTGTGTAGCAATATCTATAAAAGGCCTCATTGTTGTCCCGTGAGCCCTTAGTGGGTTTACTCCCAATATTAAGCCTTGGATGATTTCATGGAGGAACTCAGTGTTTCACCTATATTGAGCAGGGGTGTCTACCCTTCCACGGATATCGCTCTATCTTGTAGTACCTCCTTCCTTGTGTTGTAGTGCTTGTTTATGGCTGAGGTCCACCACACTGGGCAGCTTGCCTCTGGTACAACGAGTCTGTGTTTTGTTTGGGATTGCCTCATCCATGCAGTCTTGAAGGTGCTGGTAGAAGGCAGTTGTAAGTGATACAGTGGCTTGGGTAATGGTGTCTGCTGGCTTGGGGGCTTTGAAAGAGACCACAACAGTCATTAGAAGTGTGTAGTCGGCTTCTGAGAGGTTCTGCACTGTGGTCTTTTCTATCTGGGGTGGAGGTGGGATGTGGACTTCCACTGAGAGTAGGTCATGATCTGATCTCACCAATGATGGGTATACCTCTGGTGTTGAACATTGTGAGCCCATGTTTGTGATGATGAGATCTACTATGTTGTCTCCTCTTGTGGGGATGGTGACTAGTTCTTCCATGGCATGTGAGTGTATGAACTCTAGGAACCTGTGGGCTAGAGTGTTGTGGCTGTAGTACTGATCCCAGTCTATATTTGGATAGTTGGGATCACCCAGTGTGATGGTGTTTGCAGGTACATGTATCCCGCCACTGTTTTCATGAAAGCTCTGTGAGGTACCTGAGTTTCAGAGGATGGCCTGTAACATGCTACAAACTTCAGAGCAGTCTTGCCTATGGTTAATTGCACCCGGATGGTGTACAATGCATCGTGTGTTGCCACCAACCATGAGGTGAGGGTGTCCTTGATGAATATTGCTATTGCCACCCCTCATAGTGGTAATATGTGTACTGCATAGATACGAAATATTGTGCCTCTGACTTAGTAGTGACACATTATGACCACCTTACATAATTGAATAATGTGACTATGCCTCTGTCCAGTCTGTGCCCCTGTCCACATGCAGCTGTCAAGATGTCTCTTGAAGAGAGTCAGTGAGGTACTCTGTCTAACATGAACTGGGATACTCTGCTAGAGTTTGAGATGCCTCTGAGTTATGACTCTGTCCCTTCAGCATGTCCTATACATGTATGTGCTGAGGTTCAAATCTTTAGCTCCCATGTTTCTGGTGGATGTGGATTGCTTGCAGTGGAGCATGTCTACCAAATCCTGATCGGACATGGTCTTGTATGTCAGGCATAGGTCACCTGTGCATTATGTGGTATGACACTGAAAAAAGCTTGTTTTAGTTATTCTGGAAGTATATGACATGTGTTGTAGATCCCTGATCGTCATGGTAAGGTACTTGTGGGGTCTCTCCAGCTGCTGCAAGTGCTGGTTGAGGTACATACCAAATGGGGCGTTGTATTCAAGCATGGGCCTGATAAGGGAGAAGTATAGTGGTACAATGACCTCCTATGGTCTGGATGGAATACCCTCCATGATAAGGTGGCCAAGATAGAAAGTCTGTCAAACAACTTTGGCAACATGGGTGTCAAATGAGATGTCACTATCTACATGTGTCCCCAGCTGTCTGATTTGTTTCCTGTACTCATTGGGTTGCTGTCTATGTACAGATCTGTGGGTACTGTGTTCCTCCCAAAGGGGATGGCTACACATCAGTGCAGTCAGTGTTAGGCCATGAGTCCAGCACCAGCTATCTGTCAGTGAGGCGGCAGTCTGTAGGATGTGTGTGCTGGCTGATGTATTCACTATGGTGCCCAGGTTGCAGTCATCTGTAAACTTTGTCGGCCACAACCCTCCTATGTTTGCTTTCACATCTGAAAAGTAAATACCAAATAAGAGAGGTCCCAGGACACAACCTTGTGGGACACCACTTGTGACTGGCTTGAACCTGACAAGGCACCTGCAATGTTGACATTATGGGTTCTGTTTCTGAGCCATTTTGCAACCTATGCTGTGACATATGGTGTTATATTTCAGCTGTTGAGCTTGTCTATGATGCCTGAGTGGGGTATTGTGTCAAAGGCCTTAGCCAAGCGCAGGTAGGTTGTGTGGACTGTGTAGCCCTCATCAGCGGCTCTACTGACAGTTTCAAAGTAGTCAACTTGGTGCAAAAGCATGGGATCTGCACTGTACAAAGCTGAATTGGGTGTGATCAAGGGTCTGTAGGACACCAATGTCTCTGTGTGGAAGCTCCATAATGACCCTTCACAAAGCTTTGCAGACAAGGCTGTTTAAGCTTGTGTGGTGGTAGCTGCCAGGGTCTGTGGAGGCATCTCCTTTGTGGAGTGGGACCACTGTTGCCGTGCGCCAGTGTTCAGGTACAGATCCTGTAGCAAGGCTAAGGTTAAATAGGATCTGCATATACAGGTTTATCTCCATCTGTAGTTCACATAGCATGCAACTGGGGATACCATCAGGTCCCATTGATGCTGTGTACTCGTCTTTGCTGACTGCGGCTCTCACATGGACATCCAGGATGACAGTGAGGTTACATACAGCTGTGATAACTATCATGTCTTGGGGGTGAGGGAGGGTACATTGCACTGAACTGGTCTGCCAGGGTGTCAGTAATATCTGTCAGGTCCCTGGGATATAAGTTGTTGTGTACCAAATCTGAGCATATATGAGGGTTCCCACCCAGGCGTCAGACATAACTGAAGAAAGCAGTGTGGTTACCTTCATCGTCTGTGGTGATTTATGTCCCCAAGTTGAACTTGGGTGTCTTTATGTGAGAATGTAGCTTTCTACTACTGCTGATCACAGCTGCCTTACATTCTGGAGATGTAGCTCTGTCTTGCATTAGTATCCTTCATCTGTTATACAGTTTGTTTATGGCTGGGGTCCACCAGACAGGCCACTTTCCCTTGGTGGTGAAGGTGTCATTCTCATTTGTGATTGCATGGTCCATGCTTACTCGGAGATGTCCGTAGAAAGTGTCTGTGCAGGAGTCACCATTGTGTGTTGTGGTTTCCACTGGCCCAGTGGGCTTAATGGATACCATCTCAGTCCGAAGAAGTGTGAAGTCAGCTTCTGAGCTGTTTGTCACTATACCCGTGGTATCATACTAGCACTGACACAGGTGTAAACAATTCCGCAGAATCCATCAAACAAAATGGACATGCAGGCTTACAGATGCCCTAGGGGGTAGCCTAGTATGAACCCATTATGATACAGATTGTACAGGACACTACAGATAACCCCAAGGCTGTTGCAAATGATGGTAGTAAGCATGTTGTTGATTCCTGGATATGCTCCGGATCACACCGATATTACAAACAACATACCAGACACACACAGGTATGGCCAACATACATCCTGACATGTGCAGTGCAAACCCCCATAATGCCAAATACCTTCCCCAGCAGACTGCCGCCTCCCTGACATTATGTCACCCTTACCACAGAGTGCGTACCCAAAGAGCAGTGTACAACAACAGTGGGTGTTCTCAACAAAGGTGTCTCCTGAATGGATAGGAAAAACAACCACCACAGAATCATGAGAGGTTTGGTCTGCACAGCTATGGAAAGGACCAGCATGTACCACAGACATAATGATATTGTGGATCTATTGACACCCGACCCTACCCAGTGTGGGTTTACAAAGTGCAGACCCCACCCCTAAACATGTGTGACTCAGTTGAAACAGTACTTGAAGTCAGTGATGAGGGCAATGTGGTCCACACAGTGTAGCGGACCTTGCAAAGCCTTCTGTACAATACCCTATGTGTTCCGTATAGATTTGCTCACCAGCTGATATATACACCCCAATGTCATGGGAGGGTTGCAAACCAGACCAACGACAGGACTGACATGGTCAGACATGCAGCAACCATGTCAGACTACAAACCACATATAACAGGCATCCCACAAAGCTTGGTCCTGGGACCTTCACCATCTGGTATATATGCCCCATAGGTACAGGCCAACAAGTAAGGACTGTGCTGGAACATGTTTGTAGAGGACAACAAGCCGCCTGACATATCTGATACACCAGCTGACACAAGCATCCCATAAAAGGGCCACATAGAAACAGACAGCTGGTGCCATAGCCATGTCAGCATGTTAAATGGTGAAAACAGTATAGTCAGCCTCTGTGGATAATCCAGTAAGTGACCACCAATTCCCACATAGGTGTCGACCCATGACATTCCTAACATGTAATGCCAGAATGGGGACACAAGGTGATAGATATCCTGCATTGGACAAAAATGTGGCTGTAGGGTTAACAGCAACAATCCATATACCAACCTAATCATGAGGGTTATGACATCTAGCTAAGGGGAGGTCATTGTGGTTTTGCAGTTATCTTTCAGCAGCATTACAAATGACCACAACAGCGCCTGTGTGGTGTACCTCACCAGATAGATTCAGCAACTGTAAAGTCCACAACAGTACCTCACCAGGAGTATCAAAGAGCTGGAACACATGTAATGTGTCGCCTGATTAAACAGAATGCAGTTACACACACTGCCATGCTGGCCACCCAGACACAAGCTGTGCCTGATGTAGAAAGCCATGTCCAAGCTGTCAGCAATGCACATGCCGTACCTTGTACAATGTGAATGGCAGGGAGATATGCACATGAGGGACCTGAACCCCAGCACTGACATACATAGGACAAGCTGTACTGCATTATCCATAACACAGAAGCCACCACCACGCATGAGTAAACTACCAGTACAGGTTATCCATAGAGTCACTCATTTATTCTACTCAACAGGGATCCTAGCAGTGGATGGGAGATGGTAGGTATACCCTGGGTATCAATGTTGTGTCACAGGTAGACAGAGGCACAGTATACAAAACAAGACATATGTCATGCCAAACTGCACTTATGATGTGTTGATGGACAAACACACTATCCAATAACCATTAGAAATGGCCTTGGGCACATCGGTAGTGTTTGCCAATGTACACCCATGTTGTGGAATACACTACTGCAGTTGGTTGAGGCCGTTGTAAGTAGTTCACATCTGAACATAATGCAACATGGTCAGATAGGTTCATAGGTTCATACTAGGCTATCTGCCCCAAGGCAGTTCTAAGCCTAGTCCAGAGTCTGGTTGCGTCGCCACCCCTTATATGGAAACAGTACTGTGCCCATTAGTTTGGCGTGCCTGTCTCCAGCAGTGACACAGTGGCGATCCCGGGGTAAACCTATGATTTCCCATCCACAGGTCAGGATACCTCTTGAACAGAGCCAGCAAGGTGCTGTGACTCACATGGACCGTGATTGTATTCCACAGCATAGGGAGTCTCCGAGTGATAAATCCACCCCTCCAACATGTCCAATGTACATCCCTGCTACGGTGTAAGTCACTTGCACTATTGGTTCAGGTGGATCTGAAGATTTTGAGGTGGAGCATGTCCATTAATCCCTGGTTGGACATGCTTGCATGTCATGCACATGTCACCTCTAAGCAGACAGTATGTGACTGAATAGAGCTGTAGTGTTTTCAATCTGGCAGCATATGACAGATGTTGGAGACCCTTTATCCTTTTGTTGGGGGACATTCAGGGTCTCCCCACTTGCTGCAGATGTCAGGTGAGATACATCCAGATAAGGCAGTGTACCAGATCACCGGTCCGATAAGTGAAGAGTACAGGGGAACAATGACCCACTAGATCTGGATGTGGATCCCTTCCTGATCATGTGGACAATGTAGAAGGTCCTACTAGCCACTTTAGCAATGTGAGTGTCATCAGAACAGTGACTGTCAACCTGGGTCCCCAGGTCCATGATAACCTTCCCTGTGCTTAGAGGATTGCCACCTATATGGTAGCTTGGGGTTACCTTGCTTTCCCTGAAGGGTATGACTACACATGTTTTGCAAGTTGACTTCAGGCCATGGCTCTGGCACCAGCTATCAGTGTCCGTGAGCCCCTTCTGAAGGATATCCGTGTCTGATGCACTGTCCACTATGGCACCCAGTGTGCAGTCATCTGCAAACTTTGTCAGCCAAAGTCCTCCCATGTTGGACTGTACTTCTGAGAAGTAGATAACAAACAATAGGGGCCAAGGACTGAGCCCTGTGTGAGACCACATGTGACTGGCATGGTGTCTGACATAGTGCCAGCAACTCTAACCCTGTGGGTCCTGTCTGTAAGACAGTTTGAAACCTGATCTTGTGACATATGGGTGTACATTTCTGTTGGTAGGGTTTCCTACAATACCTGAGTGGGGTATTGTGTTGAAAGGGTTTTCAAGGGCAAGGTAGGCTCTATGGACTGCCTTTCCCTCATCAATGGCCTTAGTTACTGTTTTGATAATGTCAACCAAGTACAAAAGGCATGACTTGCCCTTGATCAACACAAACTGGGACAGGTACAATGTCTGCATGTCCTCCATATCTTTCTTCATGAGCTCCATTATGATCCTCTCCATAGCTTTGCAGACTACACTTGTTAAGCTTATGGGGCAGTAATTACCAGAGTCCATAGAGGCACTGCCTTTGTGCAGACATGCACAACTGGACCCTAAAGAGGCTGTTGTGCACAGTATGGAAATGTAAATCAGTGATAGGACTAAAGCCCAGGATAATGTCCACCACAGTGAAAGTACTGAACCACTACACTATACAGTACAACAGTGCTAGGTCAGTATGAATGGATGTTAACAATTGTATGCAAAGTATCCCATGCAAAAGCTGCAGGCACAGTATAATCCCTGTTGTGTTCACAGGAAGCATCTGGACAGTAACTACACAACATGTCACAGAACACACAACCTTAAACAGGAGTTATTTGTTGGAGTTCACACTCATCCACAACTGTGATGGGCTGCATAGTTCAACATATGGAAAGCTCACACTGGGCATGCTCACACACTTTGATAAATGAGACATCATTCACACAACATGCCATGGGAAGGCTGAAGTGGGCATGCTCACACACTTAGTTCAAATGTTCCTCTTAACAACTGTGAAAACACACCACAGGATGCACATTCCCCATTCCAAACAATGAAGATGTCAGCACCCTATAAGTAGATCAGTAGAAATGCTACCTCCCAGTAATCCGAATAGCGGCTCTGCTAATCGTCTGTCTCTAGTGTCATAACATAGTTAGGTAGGGGTTTGAATCCAGCAAGTGGCATGTGTGTGTGTGAATGGGGGTAAGTGTCTGTATAAGTGTGTATGAGAAGCACATCCCTTTTGGCAACTGTGGAAACACACCACAGGGAGCTCATTCCACTTTCTAAACACTGATGATGTCAGCACCCTATAAGTAGATCAACTGAAATGAAATCTCCTAGAAATGTGAATAGCGCGCTCCGCTAATGCGTCCGTCTCTAGTATCATAACATAGTTAGGTAGGGGTTTGAATCCTGCTACGGGAATGTATGTGTGTTAGTATGAGTGGGGTTTGTGTGTGTGCATAGCAGCTGTGGAGGGAAGGTGCCTTTTGCCAACTGGGAGAACACACTACAGGGTGCACATCCCTCTTAAGTAAACACAGATGATGTCAGCACCCTCTAAGTACAGCATTGGAAAAGATTGCTCCTACTAATGCAAATAGCACACTCTGCTAATGTGTCTGCCTTTAGAGTCATAACACATCTAGGTAGGGGTTTGGACCTTGCAAATGGAATGTATGCGTTTTACTGTGGGTGGGGTTGGTGTGTGTGCACAATGGCGGGGGTGGGATGTCTCTTTTGCCAAATGGGGCTATGCACTGCAGGGTGCACATTTCCCTTAACAAACAGTGATGTTGACAGCACCCTGTACAAACAGAACAACAACACAGAAGGTGTTGTTACCAATGATGCATGTAAGGTTACACTTCAAGTAATGTCCACAAAACAAAGTAGGATAAACAAATGCTCCTTTTACTCTATCCAAACAACATGGCAACAGACAACTGACACTACTCAGTATAGTGCTACATGCTACTGTAACATGCAGATGTACCAGAATATACCTAGATAGTGTTTTGAAGCCTGAATGTGGCAAGTGTGTGGATGTGTTATGTTACTGTGTGTGCATTTCCGTATGGAAAACATGTTTGAGATATTGGCAATATTGTTGCAGACAGTTTAGGTGCAGATATCCCCCATTCTCCTACACAAGTGGAATTAGTTATCACAGATGACTGTAACCTCCCTATCCTCTCACATGTCCAGGTGAGGCCACCCTCAACATTGCAGGACACATAGCATCACTGTTACAGAATGGTATCCCTGGATGTGTGCTACATTCACCCCAGGAGGACATGGCACCACATTACAGACTGATATTACTCACTGGCCATACTACAGGATGTGTACCTGAAGAGTGCCATACATACACAGTGGTCCCACACCAATGAGGAGTAACCTCTACTGACCCTGGTATGTACTGCATCATATGCACAACTGGCCTTCTGTTCTAAGCTACGGAAGTGTCACGTATGGGCAACATGTACAGCAATATTACATATGTGTATATTTCAGGACTATGCACACAAAACCTATCTCATGGACAGAGCTATAGATAGTGAACTATGATACATTTGGAGGTGTCACAGTAAACACAGTATTAACCTGCTACTTTGCATTACCTGTGTTTGTGGCAGCTGTTGCTGTGTCAGTGGTGCTTGCTTGCTGCTTGCTGTTTGCTACTCATGGTTTTGCTGCTGGCTGTCTGTATATTTTCTCTTCTCTCTCTCTCTCTCTCTCTCTCTCTCTCTTTCTCATTAGGTTTGTGCAATGACTGTATTGCATGAGTGGAGTGTGGGTACTGAATGCTTTTGTAGGTATCTGCATAGGTCCATGTGATGGCCCTGCACCAATTGTAAGGCAGCATTTGCTAATTGCATGCAGCCAGGTGTGTGTTGATTGCATGTCTCACTGTGATTTCAGGACACTGCTATAAAAGGTATGTGAGATAGGCGTAGCCCTTTCAGATTGTAGGCGTGGGCGATGCTGGTATGCTGTTGACAGTGTTCTGTGAGTGTGAAGGTTAGTATGGGAATCCAGTGATTTGGCCATTAAAACTTTGCCTCACATGCTTTGGATGGTACATCTCCTATATTGCCTTTATACTAATTCCTACTATTGACTGTTATATTTATTTTAGCAGAGTGCTTTTGTATGGCTGTCATGGCTTAGTGGTAGGTCATACAGACTAATGTTACCAAGGTCCTGGGTTCGAGACTGGCAGTGGGAATTTATTTTTGTCTCCAGACTTTCAAAATGAGTACAAGACATGTCAATCAAAGTGCCATAAAGGCACTTTTAAGCACTAAACCAGGTCTGCACTCGTTAGCATGAATGAAGAAGGATCGTGCCCAGTATGGCCTGGCCTTGGCAAAGAGGCAGCATAGCACATATGCTTGGTCAGTAGGAACACTGGGACTGATACCGCTCTGACTCACTCATACAGTAACAGGGATGCTTAACATGACACAACCTGTTGCCAAGCGTACAGGGAGTGTAGTATGTGTATCCGACAGAGGTGGCCCTGCAGCACCACCTGAGGCATGAATGCCATGTGTTAAGTAATGTAATATCATGTACAATATGCACACCTGAGGACCCCAACTAACATCCATATCCACTCATATGACCCTGTGGATACAGCTGCACATCATACAGTGATGTACATGTGCAAACACATGGAACAAGATACAAAATGAGGGTGACTAGCAATACATAGCATGGATAACCACGCACCCATGTTTGTACCACAACAAGAAGCAACATGGAATAGCCATGGTCAAAACCAATGGCTAAAACCGACTACTACTATATAGCTTGCTGCAGACCACTGTCCTAATAGCAGGAACTGCCCAAGGCCTATGTTCACAGGTTCATACTAGACTATCTGCCCTAGGGCATTTATAAGCCTAGCCCAGAGTTTTGTGGCTTCTGCCACCCGTGCAAGTTGATGGATAATATGCCCATTATTTTGCTGTGCCTCTGTCAAGCAGTGATACTGAGGTTATCCCTGGGGTATACCTGCAATCTCCCATCCATTGGTCACAATCTCACTTGAACAAAGCCAGTGAGGTGCTCAGCCTCACATGTACCAGGATGTTGTTCCACAGCATATGGACTCTCTGGGTGAGGAATCTGTCCCTTCAGCACATCCTATTAATATCTGTGTTGAGGTTTAGGTCTCCTGCCCTTGTAGTTCTGATGGATGTACAGGTCTTGAGGTGAAGCATGTTCATTAATCCTGGGTTGGACATAGTCTTGTATGTCAGGCACAGGTCACCTCTGAGCAGACAGTAACCGACTGAATACAGCTGGAATTCCTTCAGTCGGGCAGCATAAGAAATATGTTTGAGACCCTTTCACCTCCTGTCGAGGAATATGTGGGCCCATCCAATCTGAATGGGGCATTGTATGCAATCATTGGTCTGATGAGTGATGAGTACAGGGGAACAGTGACCTCCCTTGATCTAGATGTGAATCACTGCATGATGAGGTGGCCAATGTAGAAGGCCTTCCAAACTACCCTGGCAATGTGAGTGTCAAACAAAATGTCACTGTCAATCTGGGTGCCCAGGTCCCTGATAATGTACATTGTGCTTACAGGATTGCCACCTAGATGGGAAGTAGTGGTAACCTTGTTCTTCCTGAAGGGTATGGCTATGCATTGTTTAGTGTGTAATGCAAGGCCATGGCTGTGGCACCAGTTAGCCGTCTCTATGAAACCCTTCTGAAGGATGTCTGTGTCAGATGGGTTTCCAACTATGCTTCCCAGTTTGCAGTCATCTTCAAACTTTGTCAGCCATAATCCTCCTGTGCTTGCTCGTACTTCTGAAAAGTAGATACTGAACAAATGTGGTCCCAGGACTGAGCCCTGTGGGACACCACTTGTCACAGCTCTGGAGTGTGAACTGGCACCAGCAACTTTGACCCTGTGTGTTCCGTCTCTTAGCCAGTTTGCAACCCATGCTGTGATGTATGGGTTCACAATTAAGCTGGTGATGTTTTCAATGATACCTGAGTGGGGTATTGGTTGAAAGCCTTTGCCAGGTCAAGGTAGGCTGTGTGGACTGCCTTGCCCACGTCAATGGCCTGGGTGAGTGTTTTGAGAAAGTCAACCAAGTTTAAAAGGCATGATCTGCCCTTGACAAAGCCAAACTGGATTGGACCCAATGTCTGCAAGTCCCCTATGTCTTCATTTAGAATTCCCATTATGATCCTCTCCATAGCCTAGCAGAACAGGCTTGTCAAGGGGATGGGATGGTAGTTTCTGGGGTTGGTGGAGGCACCACCTTTGTGAGGTGGGTCCACCATTGATGTATGCCACTCCTTGGGAACATATCCTGAGGTGAGGCTAAGATTAAACAGCTGCCCTAACTGCGGGTGTAATTACTCATTGAGTTCATGGAGCACACAACCGGGGACACCATCAGGTCCCATGGATAAAGTGTTTTCTGCCTTGGATTGAGCAGTTCCCACCCCAGCAGTGGAGATGTTTGGGCGGCTAAAATCCTCTGGTGTGCATACCCCCAGTTGGGGAGGGAGAAATCTGCACTGAACCTGTCAGCCAGTATGTTGCCAATGTCTGTAGGTGCAGTGATATCAACATCATTCTGAACTAAGTCTGAGCATATCTGGGAGTTTCCTCCCAGGTTTCAAACATAGGTAAAAAGGCCTCATGATTGTCCCTGGAGTCCTGAGTGGGTTTACTCTCTAAACATGCCTCGGATGATTGTATGGGGAACCCAGCGTTTTACTCACAATGAGCAGGGTGTCTTCCCCATACGGATTACACTCTATCGTGTAGTAGCTCCTTCCTTGTGTTGTACAGCTTGTTTATGGCTAGGGTCCACCAGACTGGATGCTTGCCTGTGGTACAAAGAGTCATTATTATTTTGGATTGCCTGAACCATGCAGTCCTGGAGGTGCTGGTAGAAGGCATTTCTAAGTGATACAGTGGCTTGGGTAATGGTGTCCGCTGGCCTGGGGGCCTTGAAAGAGACCACACCAGTGCTCAGAAATGTGAAGTCGGCATTTGACAAGGTCTTCACCGTTTCCTTTCCCATCTGGGGTGTGGGTGGGATGTGGACTCCCACTGAGAGTAGTCCATGATCTGATCTCACCAATGATGGGTATACATCTGGTGTTGAACAGTGTGACCCCATGTTTGTGATGATGTGTTCTAGTATGTTGCCTCCACTTGAGGGGATTGGGACCAGTTGTTCCATGGCATTTCAGTGTATGAACTCTTGGAACCTTTGTGTTAGAGTGTTGTGGCATGATTAGTGATCCCAGTCTATATGTGGATAGTTGGAATCACCCAGTAGGATGGTGTTTGGAGATACATTTATCCCCTTCAGTGTTTGCAGGATAGCTGTGTGAGGTACCTGAGTTTGGCGGGTGGCATGTAACATGCTACAAACTGCAGAGCAGTCTTGCCTACGGTCACTGGCACCTGGATGGTCTCCGATGCATAGTGTGTTGCCACCAACCATGAGGTGAGGGTGTCCTTGATGAATATGGACACCCACCATCCTTCTTGTTGTTGTCGGGATGCTGGTGCGGAATGCATGAGATGAGGTAACACCCGATAGTGCTGGGGTGCTGTCAGAAACTGTGAACCAGGTTTCAGGCACAGCACAGACATCAATGTGCTACATACTGAGAAGGGCATAGAGTGTGTGCAGCTTGAGGTAGAGACCTTGGGCATTGAGCAGCATCAGCCGTAGTGTCTTTCCTTTACTGTGTTCTAGGGTGGTAGGTGTAGAATCCTATTTCCAGTTGTGATTGTATGGTCCATGCTGTCTGACATCTAGCTAAGGGGAGGTCATTCTGGTTTTGCAGTTATCTTTCATCACCAGTAGAAATTACCACAACAGCCCCTGTGGGGTGTACCTCATGCACACACATCCAGCACCTGTAAAGTCCACAACAGTACCTCACCAGGAGTATGACAGAGCTGGAACACATGTAATGTGTAGTCTGATTAAACAGAGTGCAGCTCCACACACTGCCATGATGTCCACCCAGATGCAAGCTGTGCCTGGCGTGAAAGCCATGTCCAAGCTGGAATCAATGCACATGCTGCACCTTGTACAATCTGAATGGCAGGTAGCTATGCACATGAGGGAACTGAACCCCAGCACTGACATATATAGGACAGGCTGTACTGCATTATCCAAAACACAGAAGCCATCCCCACACATGAGTAAACTAACACTACAGGTTGTCCATAAAGACACTGGTTGAGTCCCCTCAACAGGAATCCTAATGAGTGGATGGGAGATGGGAGGTTTACCCTGGGTATCAATGTTATGTCACAGGTAGACAGAGGCACAGTATACTAAACAAGACATATGACATGTCAAACTAAACTTACAATGTGTTGATGGACAAACACATTCTCCGACTAGCATTAGGTCAAGATACCTCTTGAACACAGCCAGCAAGGTGCTCTGCCTCAAATGGACCAGGATTGTATTCCACAGCATAGGGAGTCTCCGGTGATAACTCCATCCCTACAACATGTCCAACATACATCCCTGCTAAGGTGTCAGTCACCTGCACTAGTGGTTCAGGTGGATCTTCTGAGTCTGAGGTGGAGCATGTCCATTAATCTCTGTTTGGACATGGCCTCGCATGTCAGGCACATGTCACCTCTAAGCAGGCGGTATGTGAGTGAATAGAGTGTGAGTGTCTTCAATCTGGCAGCATATGACAGCTGTTGTGGTTCCTTGATCCTTTAGGTGGGGGACAGTCAGGGTGTCTCCAATTGCTGCAGATGTTGGGTGAGATACAGCCAGAATAGGGCATTTGACTTGATCATCTGATAACTGAAGAGTACAGGGGAACAATGACCCACTAGATCTGGATGTGAATCCCATCCTTATCAGGTGGGCAATGTAGAAGGTCTTCCTAGCCACTTTAGCAATGTGAGTCTGAGAAGAATGGCGACTGTCAACCTGGGTCCCCAGGTCCGTGATAACCTCCTCTGTGCTTAGAGGATTGCCACCAATATGGTAGCTTGGGGTCACCTTGCTTTTCCTGAAGGGTATGTCTACACATGTTGTGCACTCTGACTTCAGGCCATGGCCCTGGCACCAGCTATCAGTTACTGTGAGTCCCTTCTGAAGGATATCTGTGTGTGATGCACTGTCCACTATGGTGCCCAGTGTGCACTCATCTGCTAACATTGTCATCCAAAGTCCTCCCATGTTGGCCTGTTCTCATGGGAAGTACATGACAAACAATGGTGGCCAAGGACTGAGCCCTGTGTGACACCACCTGTGACCAGCCTGGAGTCTAACATAGTGCCAGCAACTCTAACCCTGTGGGTCCCGTCCCTAAGCCAGTTTGCAACCCATCTTGTGACATATGGGTTTACATTTCAGTTGTGAGGTCTTTCCACAATACCTGAGTGGGGTATTGTGTTGAAAGTGTTAGCAAGGCCAAGGTAGGTTGTATGGACTGCCTTTCCCCAACAATGGCCTAAGTGACCAATTTGAAGATGTCAACCCAGTACAAAAGGCATGATCTGCCCCTGACCAAGCCAAAATGGGATGGGTACAATGTCTGCATGTCCCTATATCTTTGTTTATGAGCTCAATTATGATCCTCTCCATAGATTTGCAGACTACACTTGTTAAGCTTATGGGGCAGCAATTAACAGGGTCTGTAGAGGCACTGCCTTTGTGCAGATGTGCACAACTGGACCTTAACCAGCCTGTTGTGCACACTATGGAAATGTAAATCAGTGATAGGACTGAAGCCCAGGATACTGACCACCACAGTGAAAGTACTGAAACACTACACTAGACAGTGCTACAGTGTTAGGTCAGTATGAGCGGATGTTGACAATTGTGTGCAAAGTATCCCATGCAAAACCTGCAGGCACAGTATACTCCCAGTTTTGTTCACACAAAAGCATTAGGACAGTAACTACACAACATGGCACAGAACACACAACCATAAACTGGAGGTATTTGTTGAAGGTCACACTCATCCACAAATGTGATGGGCTGCAGAGTTCAACATATGTAAAGCCCACACTGGGCATGCTCACACACTTAGATAAATGAGACATCTTTCACACAACATGCCACAGGAAGGCTGAACTGGGCATGCTCACACACTGGTCCAAATGTTACCCCTAGCAAATGTGAAAACACACCAGAGGATGGTCGTCCCCCTTTCTAGACACTGATCATGTAAGCACCCTATAAGTATATTGGAGAAAAGGATTCTCTCAGTAATCCGAATAGCGCCGTGCTAATCGTCCGTCTCTAGTGTCATAACATAGTTAGGTAGGGGTTTGAATCCAGCAGGTGGCAAGTGTGTGTGAAGGGGGGTAAGTGTGTGTGTAAGTGTGTATGAAAGAAACATCCCTTTTGGCAACTGGGAAAACACACCACAGGATGATCATTCCACTTTCTAGACTCTGATGATGTCAGCACCCTATAAGTATATTGGAGAAAAGGATTCTCTCAGTAATCCGAATAGCGCCGTGCTAATCGTCCATCTCTAGTGTCATAACATAGTTAGGTAGGGGTTTGAATCCAGCAGGTGGCAAGTGTGTGTGAAGGGGGTAAGTGTGTATGAAAGAAACATCCCTTTTGGCAACTGGGAAAACACACCACAGGATGATCATTCCACTTTCTAAACTCTGATGATGTCAGCACCCTATAAGTATATCAGGGAAAGGACTTTCCCCAGTAATGCGAATAGCGTGCTGTGCTAATGCGTCCGTCTCTAGTGTCTTAACATAGTTAGGTAGGGGTTTGAATCCGGCAGATGACAAGTGTGTGTGAAGAGGGTAAGTGTGTGGGTATGAAAGAAACATCCCTTTTGGCAACTGGGAAAACACACCACAGGATGATCATTCCACTTTCTAAACTCTGATGATGTCAGCACCCTATAAGTATATCAGGGAAAGGACTTTCCCCAGTAATGCGAATAGCGCTGTGCTAATCGTCCGTCTCTAGTGTCTTAACATAGTTAGGTAGGGGTTTGAATCCGGCAGATGACAAGTGTGTGTAAAGGGGTAAGTGTGTGGGTATGAAAGAAACATCCCTTTTGGCAACTGGGAAAACACACCACAGGATGATCATTCCACTTTCTAAACTCTGATGATGTCAGCACCCTATAAGTATATCAGGGAAAGGACTTTCCCCAGTAATGCGAATAGCGGCTGTGCTAATCGTCCGTCTCTAGTGTCTTAACATAGTTAGGTAGGGGTTTGAATCCGGCAGATGACAAGTGTGTGTGAAGGGGTAAGTGTGTGGGTATGAAAGAAACATCCCTTTTGGCAACTGGGAAAACACACCACAGGATGATCATTCCACTTTCTAAACTCTGATGATGTCAGCACCCTATAAGTATATCAGGGAAAGGACTTTCCCCAGTAATGCGAATAGCGCTGCGCTAATCGTCGGTCTCTAGTGTCTTAACATAGTTAGGTAGGGGTTTGAATCCGGCACATGACAAGTGTGTGTGTAGGGGGTAAGTGTGTATGATTGATATATCCCTTTTGGCAACTGGGAAAACACACTACAGGATGCACATACCCATTTCTAATCGATATCACAATTATGTATGGCTTTTGATTACAGACATGCCATGTGTGTTGTGCACACACAGAATGCCCATGTATGTGGGTTGTCCCTCACAATAATGCATGACATTGATTACACGGTTATGGCAATGAACACATGATGTATGTGTGTGCCAAATACACATATGTACCTGTGACTTTCAATAGTTACCATGTGTGATGCCTGCCACATGTGAATACATGGTATTTGCACAGGGTAACATTATGACCGTGGTCTTCTGTGCAGATGCTGCATGTGGGATGTGTATATACAGTGTGAGATGTAGATGCTATCAGCCTAGTAGTGAGGATGCACACCTGGTCTGGGGCATAAGGTCTACATGTTGTTAATGTACAGGAGCTGCATGTTTTCACCTGTTGTGGGAGTGGTAAGACAGTATTCCATAGCAATGCAGTGACTGCATGCTAAGAACCATTCAGCTAGGGTGTTGTAGATACACTTATTCATTAGCATTCAGTAATTTGTCGGAATCCCTGGTGAGGGTCTGATGCCAACCAAGGTCAGGGGTCTACCAGCCTGTGTCACTTGCTCAGTGATCCCTTCCATGTTCCCTATCACGTATCCCAGTGGCGACATCCCACATCAGCTGTGGTGGCATGGACAATGACTGAGTCATATGTGTCCATGCATCTGACTGACTTGTATGTTGTTGTTACAGTTTGGCCATGTGTTTCCATCTCATACATGTGATGTACATCAATGGGTAGGGGATAGGGTTGACTGTGTACATGTGGCAGCTGTGACATTACTACATGACACACATATTCCACAACTGTACCATAGAGGTGACTGACAACTGACCTTTGCACATGCTACCAGAGTATTGAGATTACATTGGTGATTGACAGCACATAGGGCCAATGGTGAAAAAGAGACATAGGTCCATAGGTTCGTACAGGGATATCTGCCCAGGGCATGTATCCACCTAGCCAGAATGTGCGTGCCTTTCAACATGCATTGTGAATCTGTCTTGCTATGCCCTTTTCCAAGGTTAGTATACTGTGCCTCTTTCTCACAGTGACACATAAGTGATACCCAGGGTAACCCTACAATGTCACATCCAGTCATTAATATCGCTCTTGAGGATAGTCACTGAGTCAGTCCGCCTAACCTCTATTGGGATAATAATCAGGAATGAAGGGTGCCTCTGAGTTGTGAATGTGCCCCTCCACCATGTCCTATGTATATCACTCCTGAAGTTCATGTATTTCCAGCGTGTATCCTGGTGGGATCTGGATATTCTGAGATGCAGCATGGCCATTACGTGAGGGTATGACCTGGCCTTCTATGTAAGGCACAGATTGCCTATGAAGAGGCAGTATGTCACTGAGTAGAGCTGCTGCTACTTTAACCAGTCAGTATGTGGCATCTGTTTGAGCACTTTGATCCCCTTGTCGAGGTACATATGTGGTAGCCCCAGTTGCTGCAGGTGTCTGGTAAGGTGCATGCCGACAGGTTCATCATAGTCAATTATGGGCATGATGAGGGATGAGTAAAGGGGCACAATGTCCTCCCTGGCCTACATGTGGATCCCATGATGATGTGGCCCATATCACATGCTTACCTAACCACTTTGTCCATGTTGTTGTCAAATGGTAGGATGCTATCAACCTCGTACCCCAAGGTCCATAATTCCTAGGTCTGCACTTACTGGATTAACACATATGTGGTACATTGTGGTCATTTACTGTTTGACAAAGGGGATGACTATACTCTTTCTGTCATTCATGTTGAGGCCATGGCTGTGGCACAAGTCGTGTGTTTGCAAGAGTCCCTTTTGGAGGATCGTGTGTTAGCTGTTGAGTTGATTATGGTGTTCGGTCTGCAGTCACCTGTGTCGTGCTGAGCCACAGTACTTCCATGTTGGCCTGTACCTATGACAAATATATAATGAACATGACAGCCCCTAGGGCTTTGCCTTGTGGGACACCACTTGTACCAGGTTGGAGGCTGACATGGCTCCAGCAATTCTACCATGTGTGTTCTGCCCTTGAGCCACTGTGCAATACCCATAGTGACATAGGGGTTAATATGTACACTGGTGAGCTTCCTAGAATGCACAAGTGGGGTATTGTATCCAAGGCTTATGCAAGGTCCAGGTAGGCTGTGTGGACCTCCTACCCCTTGACAGTGGCCTTGGTGACTGTTTCAAACAAAGCAAACAGGTTTGATAGGCAGGATTTGCCATTGACAAAGCCAAACTGTGTATGGTGACATGTCTGTAGGTCCACAATATCTAGATATGTGAGGTTCTTGATGATTCTTGCCATAGCTTTGCAGACAAAGCTAGTCAGACATATGGGGCGAGTAGTGTCCAGGATCCGTGTAGGCACCACCTGCATGTTGAGGGACCACTGTTGCTGTATGCCACTCTCTGGTCACATATCATGTATTAAGGCTGGGATTGAACAGTGGTGTTATGTCTGGGTGTAGCTCTTCTTGTGGTTCATGTAGGACACAGCCTGGGACACTGTCTGGTCCCATTGATGCAGTGTTTACTGCTTTGGGAAGGGCATCTCTTACCTGAGCATCTGTGATGTCAGGGGAAGCTTACTGTGATGCGAGACATATGTTCCCTTTTGGTGTGGTGGGGAGAGAAGGCAGCATTGAACCTGTCCACTAGGATGATGGCAATGTCTGTGTGTTTTATATTTTGTGTGACATATTGTATTACCTCTGAGCATATCTGGGTAGTACCACCCAGGTTACTAACATAACTACAGGCAGCCTTGTGATTATCCTCAGTGGCTTGTGGAATCCTCTCTCAAAGATGGCCTTAGACAATCATATGGGTGCCTGTAGTTGTCTTCCAATACTCATCAGTGGTGCCTTCACATTTTGGGAGGTTGTTGTATCATGTAGTGGCGCCATCCTTCTATTGTATAGTGTGTTTATGGCTGGTGTCCGGCACAGGACATCTGTCTTTGGAGAATTGGGTCATGCTTTCATATGTGGCTTCATGATCCATGCATTCCTGAATGTGTCCACAGAATGCCTCTATACAGGTATCTGCAGTCTGGTCCATATTTTCAACAGGCCTTGGGCCTTTGAAGGCTTCCACATCATTTATGAGGGGTGTGCACTTGCTTGACATGAGCTGTTGACAGCCGTGCCGCACTCCAGACAGAGCAAGGGAGGGTCACAGTCAGCTACCTGTTGGGACGTACCTCCCTGGACCACATGGAAAGAGACACAGAGGAGCTCTTACAGCACCCTCTCAAACTCAGGTCTCCCACACAGCCTTCATGCTGACACAGGAGAGTTTAGATTACTCTGCAAACACCATCATACTGGGTGATGCCAGCTACCCAAACATAGACTGTGTACATTACACAGGCCACAATACCAAGCTCTAAGATTCCCATTGATCAGACATTCTTTGGCTATGGAACAGGTAACCAACCTTCCCACAAGAGGGGCAGATATACTAGAGCTGATCTTTACAAACATGAGTAAAACTAATCACCACTGGGAGTATATCCCTCATTGTTGCAATCAAACCATATACTAATCACACTGGTGTTCTGGATCCCCACATATGCAAACCTCCAACACATCGATGTGTGTGTGTGGGAAATGTCCCTATTAGCAACCGTGACAGTATCGTACAGGATGCAGATCCCCCTTTTGAAATAGTGATGATGTCAGGACTGTATAACTATATCACCTGTAGTAAAGTCCTCCAGTAATTTGCATAGCGCTCTGCTAATGTGTCTTTCTTCAGTGTCATAACGTAGTTAGGTGGGGGTTTGAATCCTGCAAAGGGAATGTATGAGTGTGGTTTATGTGTGTGCACTATGCTGGGAGGGTTAACTGCCTTTTGCCAACTGGGAGAACACACTACAGGGTGCACATCCCTCCTCCTACACACAGATGATGTCAGCACCCTCTAAGTACAGCATTAGTAAACGTTTCTCCAACTACTGCAAATAGCACACTCTGCTAATGTGTCTGTTTCTACTGTCATTGCACAGTTAGGTGTGGGTTTGAACCTTGCAAATGGAAAGTATGTGTTTTACTGTTGGTGGGGTTAGTGTGTGTGCACAATGATGGGGTGGGATGTGGCTTTTGCCACATGGGGCTATACACTGCAGGGTGGTCATTACCCTTAACAAGCAGTGATGTTGATAGCACCCTATACAAACAAAACTACAAAACAGAAGGTGTTGGTACTGATAACACATGTAAGGTAACACTTGTTCAAGTAATGTCCACAAATCGGAGTAGGATAATAAAACATTTCTTTTATTCTATACAGACAACATGACTACAGACAACTAAGTGCCAGTACTCAGTATAGTGTTACATGCTACTTGAACATGCACATGTACCGAATATACCTAGATAGTGTTCTGAAGCCTGAATGTGGCAAGTGTGTGGATGTGGGATGTGTCTGTGTGTGCATTTCCGTATGGGAAGCATGTTTGCTGTGGCAATCAGGGTACTACAGTACCTGATGCACATTACATCTTCCAACTGATGAGGTTGCCTGCACCCTGTGAGTACAGGTAGAGAAGGGGATGCCAGTAGTAAACAACATAGTGCACTTCTGAAATGTGTACCTGTCATGTATCAACAGCTACTCATGTAGGGTGATAAATAATGGGAATGGCAGGTGGCGTGTGCATGTGTGTGGGTAGCAGGGTGTGTATAAATGCATGTGTGACAGAACAGATACATGTAGCTGAATCTACATAACAGCACAAGATGCACATTGCCATAGTCAATGTTAGCATGTGATGGTGTGCAGCAGGTACACTTTGTTAAGTAGTATGGGTGCAGATAACAATTGAGGACATTCATACAGTTACTGCAGCAGGACTGATGGGATATACACACATTTATACTGCAACACACAACAGTTACCAACATGTTACTACTTATACACATCTATGTAGTCACCCTGTGCATCAGCAACGTGTTTACCTTTACCTGCACCGATGTTGTAGTATGCAGGAGGTGGCACAGTGTCATCATATGCACAGGGTGTGGGTTAGATATGCCCAAGCCGGCCACTGGTAACACCAATTGACATGTGTGTGTATGTGTGTTTGTGAGGGGCAGCAGTACAGGGTGGACCGTTGTTGGTGCAGTGTGTGTGTGTATGTGTTTGCCCTAGGTGTTAGGTTTCTGCATGTGTGTAAGCACGCACACAGTCCCACATAATGGCTGCCATGTACAGGGTTTTGTGGACAGCCACAGACTGCACCTGTCAGGTCATCCAAATCAGTGTCTGTGGGCGCGGACCACGGTACCTGTGCCTGGCAGGGGTGCTACGGGCCGTATCCGGTACTAACCCAGACTGGGTACTGTCATCGGAAGCAGGGGTGTGTTGACTGGACACAGTTCCCTGTTGGGACTGTCCAGAGCCACGTGCACGTGGTCTCCTGGGGCGTCTGGATGACAGCACAGACCCAGCATTGCTGGGGCTGGTGCTGGCACTTGAAGCGCGAGTGAGCCCGTTGTCGTCCGCGGCCACAGCCAGCTGGTGCTCTTGCTGGCATACGGCCGCGTCGGCGCATAAGCGCACACCATCGCCCTGGCCCATGGACATCTGGTTGTGGAGCAGCTGTTGTATGCCCCCACAACGTCTGTCAACGACATCTGTGAAGTTACGGATAGCATTAGAAACATCATGCATGCCGTCTGTCATGGCTATGCGACATGCTCTCATCTCCCTCAGACCCTGTCTGGTGTACCTTTCCATACGTGCCTGTGCCTGCATGACAGTTCTAAACATAGTGGAGGTTGACATACCTCCCTGGGCACGTCGGCCAGAGGCAATACGGCCACGGATGCCCCGAGAACCCATGGGCGACTGTCTGCGTGGTACCATTGAGGCCTCTGCACATGGCTGCCGTGTGAGGATGCATGTGCCACAGGTACCACATTACCCTGATCTATGCCCACTGCTGACTGTCCATCACCTAGGGACAATGGTGATAAAGGATGTAGCGGCAGGATGACTGTCGCGCGTGGCGGGGTTGAAAGCTGTGTACTGTCAATTGGCTGACCAATGGCGGACCCAGACACACCTTCCTGCACCATTACAGACATTTCATCATCATCAGTACCTGGGGCACAAGATTCAGGTTCCCTGCTGCAGGTCACCAGAGCAGCACCAGAACCTACGGGAGGAAAACATGGAACACAGATTACAGTCTCAATACATATTTGAAAGAGATGAACTTCAATACTAATGCACACATTCAGAAATGGACACATGCACTCATGGACACTAACACACATGCACACTTGGGCACAGGCACACTTGCACACATGCACACCCACAGTAAACACACACATCAATACCGTGTTACACTACTCAATTTACTACCTGTCAATTACAGTTATTGTGGACACAGTCACCAGCATGTCTACTACAGAGTTACACTACTCTTCCTAGTTTTATAAATTGTTTTACAGATACTGTTAAAAGACTCACCAGCATGTATGGCCTGCCTCGGTGATACATGGGAGGGACCTGGAAGTGTGAAGAGAGTAATGTCAGTGGGCACATGTGTGCCATTTGTTTTGCACATGATACAGTACAGTAGTACACTAGTTCCCTTATACACATCAGCTGCACATCATGTCTGTATATATATCATGATGACAGATACATACCACATGCACACCTTATCGTGCATGAAGTAACAGCGTACAGAACAGTCATATGTACATACCAGGAGTTAACTCTAATCTCACCCGTACCTCTCTTCAAGCGTCAACTCAAATTGTACTTCCAAAACCACTGGCTTTGTTCTTCTTGGAGTCAGGCTAATGTCCCTCTCCTATGCTCTCTTCACCTTTAACCCCTCATTGTGCATAGAAACTAGCTTCTACCCTGTTTCTTTCACCTTGATGTCCTTCTATGCTCTGACCTACTTCTCCCATCCCTCCCACCTCCTCTTGACTGTCTTCCTTCTTTTCCTCACTTCCCTTCTTGACTCCTGCCTCTTCCATATCATTGTATCTGTCATACTCCTTCTACTTCTCTACCCTTCTGAGCCCTAACTATTATGTATATGGCTTTTGCCTTATTGCATAACCATTATGCTTTAGGTAGGATTGCTTTGAAACCAACGGTACATTGTGTATGACTATAAACTGTTTGACTTCCTTACATGTATGTTTATTTAATTAACAGGCTGGTGTACAATTCTATTATGTTGGCTGTCTGTATTGACAACTTGTCTGTCTGCCTTTATTACGTTATGTGTGGAGCTTTTCTCCACATGCCTCTACTGAAAATGAACTCATATCCAGCTAGACTATATGGGTCAACAAATGTAAAAGTAATAACAATAAATGAATATGGCATCTTACCTGCAGGCTCGCTGTCTTGCTGATGTGTGGATCCAACCTCCATCATGATGCATGATGGCAGATGTTGTTCTGGGGCTGGATCCACAACACTTAGCAGTAGCCCCTCCTGTCTGGTGAGGGGGGGATGTGTGGCCACCCCCCCACCTGTGGCAGCCTGTTGCCTGCGGATATCTGCAGCAATCTGGCGGACATTTCTTATCAAATCACTGCAGTGATGTCTCACCTGCTCATATGTCCTATCATGCATGCCAACATCATTTATCCTGCTAACAAGGCTTTGCCACAGTGCAGACCTCTCCTGCTGGTTCTGGGTGGTGCGTGAAAACAGGATGGCATAGTCACGCACCAGGCTCTGGTGGATCACGTCATCCTCTGCAGCAGAGTGCGCGGATTTCTCTTAGGTGCCATGTCTATCTGGAAAGGTACACAAACAGGTTATCAGCATAGTATCTCAACAATACATGGTACACATTCTATACAGGGAGTGTTAACTTCTACTTATTACTGATTGGTTAAAACCTGATTACAGTGTAGCTATCATTCTATGTCATTTGTACTAAGTACTTGGCCTTCAGACCAGTTGTTTTACATTAGGGAGGTTGGTGGCAAGCACTGTGGTGGCAGGACACATATCTTTCATCCATTGAAGTTGGGAACTGCTGATTGTGGGCCCAGTGTACAAGTGTATTACTTCTGGTATGGGCAGTTGTCCTTTAGGCCAGTTATTTAACATTAACGAGGTTTGTGGTCTGCAGTCATGTGTGACAATAGGCTGTACTCTGCCATTCATAGCTGGGGACATCTGGTATCAGGTTTATAGTGCATGCATATCTGAGCTGTATCTTACTGACATTGCTACACCTTGTTTGTTGTAGCAAACACTACATCAGGCCTCCTGCATCTACCTTTGTTTATATGCTTGTTATCTGTTAGCTTGTTATTTCACTGGTATGCTACTTCCACATAGTACACATCTTTAAAACACATCTGTGACTCACTACTGTTATCTGCATTGCTTACTGTACGTTCTTCCATGTTACACATGACAGCAAGTGACTGCTTGTCATTGTTGCATTTACTTCATTGTGACACATTGCACTTAGGTTACCTGGCATTTGCTCACTGGCGCTTTTATGTCAGTCAGCAGTTGTAGGTAATGTCAGTACACCCTCACTCCCCACTGGACCTTGTTTTCAATCATTAGTGATTACAGAGTTCACAATAGTATTCTAGCATGTCCAGAGGTCAGTTGTCAGTTCCCTCCTCAGTCCAGCTGGTGAGTGTGGTACTCCAGAGACAATGTTAGAACAGATGCATGTACACAGACAACCCCTCCTCCTAACGACAAATTCAAACTCATGTGAGTGATGCAACCATATACCAGACTGGAGGCTAGGCTCTGTCTACTCAATACCGCCATAACCAGTCACGTGGCAAAGGGGATCACTCACTACACTTCCAGTCTCACGTAGACCTAACACAACAGCGGACCTAACACATGATCACACATGATCATACTTGTAGGCTCAGACCACAGCTCTGCCTATGCAGCAGAGACCTCCTATGCAGACATCCAGGCAACCACTACCACATGAGCGAACATGTGCAACACATATCACACAAAGCCAATGTGCTGAACACTCACAGCCATTAACAGTTAACAACACACCTCATACACCTGTACTAGGTGCCTCTATGATCAGGCACACTCACATCACGTTCACCAGGCTTAGCGAGGTGAGGGTCACGGTGTGCAGCCTGTCAGGCACTATGACCTGCCACATAACACAAACAGTCAGGTAACCCCAAGGCAGGTACAGGTATGACTCAGTCAATGTCCATGCTGCTGTGAATGGCCTGACACATTCCTCCCTGGACTACATGACATGAGACATTACAGAGCTCTCTGAGCACGTAGCCCAGGACAGTTTGACCCTGACCTTGAGTAGCATCCTACCCTCACCTAGAACAATGCCACAATATCAAGGCACAATTATCCCTTCCAACAATTGACTGACATACTGGTGTCATTCACAGGTGTGCCAATCCCTGCCATCTTGGGGTGGTATGCTTTGCTAGGGACAGCTTGCACCTGTCACCACAGTCCTATTGACATTTGGCGGAGCCTCCTGCTACACCCATTGTGCCTGTATTAGGCAAGGCTCATAAGGCAAATCCACATCCATTTGTATCACAAAGGATGAGGAAGTAAGAGTGATGCTACTCAACACTGGACGTCTAGACCCAAGGATGCACGCACCCAAAACCCTACCTAGCATTATGGACATCGATATCTGTGCAGTAACATGAACCTGTTTCAGGTTTCACAGGAGCACACCAGTACTACCACGTTATAGCTGTTACCATTCTTGTCGGCCACAACACTTGAACAAGGGAGGGGGAGTATCAGTATTCAATGCAGATTCCCACGCCTCCACATTGGTGGCACAGTACAACATAGGTGTTAGGCCATTGAGTACAGTAGGCGTGGTTGGGGACCTGGGGAAGAAACATGGTAGCAGTCTGTCATTTGTCTACCACATGGGCACCGTGGATTGACAGACATGTTATATAGCCCAGCTAATCATGACTGATTCACATGTATGGCAGGGGAGGTCATTGTGCCTCTGTACTCATCCATCATCAGGCCTATAATTGCATACAATGCACCTTTTGGGATGTACCTAACCAGACACCTACAGCAACTGGTACAGGACAACAGTACATCATCAAGGGGATGCAATGGCTCACACAGATGTCATATGCTGCCCAGGTAAAGTGAATCCAGCTGGACTCAGTGGCATACTGCCTGTTCAGGGGCAATCTGTGCATGCCATATACAGCCATGTCCTACCTAGCAGTAATGAGCGTGATGTACCTCAGGCAATCAGAGTCCCATACAGCCACATGCTCAGGAGAGCTGGACCTCAGCACTGACATACATGGACATGCTGGAGGGCATATTCCTAACCGAGAGGCTCCCTTCACTCTGTAATGAGCTCACACTACTGGTTAGGCAGAGTCCCTCATTGACTCTCTTCCATAGGAATCTGGATGAGTGGATGGAGATCATAGTTGTACCCCAGGTATCACTTCTATGTCACTGTTAGACAGAGGCATAGTATACTAAAAAGTCGGACAAGGGCATAGCAGCATAACTTGTGATTGGGTGGCAAAGACAAACACATTCTACTAGGCTTACCAATGCCCTAGGGCAAATAGCCTAGTATGAACCTATGAACTGTTCATTCTCAACTGTTCGAGCTCATTACAGAGTAAAGGGAGCCTCTCAGTTAGGAATTTGCCCCTCCAGCATGTCCATGTATGTTGTAGTCAGTAAACACAGCTTGCTCAGAGGTGACCTTTGCCCAACATACAAGGCCATGTCAGACCCAGATTTGATGAATATGCTTCACCTAAAAAAAATCTAGATCCATCAGAGCCACAAGGCCAGGAGACTTAAACCTCCACACGGCTATTAATAGGACATGCTGGAGGGATAGATTCATCAACCAAAGACTCCTATGCTGTGGAACAAAATCACGGTATATGTGAGGCAGAGCACCTCGATGGCCTTGTTCTAGAAATCTTGACCAATGGATGGGAGATCGCAGATATACCCCAGGGATTACCTCAGTGTCACTGCTCGACAGAGGCACAGCAAAATAATGGGTATGGTTCCCCATACTAAAGGGGTGGCGTAAGCCACAAAACTATGGGCTAGTCTTGTAAATGCCCTCGGGCAGATAGCCTAGTATGAACCTATGAACATGTGTGTACTGCTATAGTACTTCTGCCATATGTTGCATGTGTGTGTGTGTTGTGGGGGATGCACAGGTAATGGCCAGATCGTCTGCACAGGTGACACGTGTGACACATTCTGGGTGTTCATCCATACATACTGGATGTGTGCTGCCATCCAACCCTGTGATGTGGACACAAATTACTCAGCCTGGATATACATATCTGAACAACACCACAAGCACAATACACTACCTTGCTATGTATGCATGTAATTACACAGTTATTCAGTAGTTATGACAGTGATGCTATCCATGCAGCCCACTGGGCCAGTGGAAGCCACAACACACACCGCCAGCACATTTGCATATGCTTACCACAGACATCCCACATACTGCATGTACTGTGCACACAGTTATCTAACCCAGAACAACTGCACACCACTTATTAATCCTGTCCAGTGGACTACAGATACAGGCATATTGTATAACAATAGTAGGAGGCTACTGCAGCACAGGGCAGATTCACATGACGGAAGGCATCTGTTGTCTGCAGTGTTAAGATGCTTCACATTCACCAAATGCACAGATATTGCCAACAATTTTCCAGACAGTTTAGGTGCAGGTACCCCCATTGTCCTACACACGTGTTATTAGTTATCCCAGATGACTGTAACCTCCCTATCCTCTCACATGTCCAGGTGAGAGCCACCCTCATCATTGCAGAACACATATCATCACTGTTACGGAATGGTATCCCTGGATGTGTGCTACATTCACCCCTGGAGGACATAGCACCACATGACAGACTGATATTAATCCATGGCCATACTACAGGATATGTACCTGAACAGTGCCATACATACACAGTGGTCCCACACCAATGAGGAGGAACCTCTACTGACCCTGGGAACTACTGCATCATATGCACAACTGGCCTTGTGTTCTAAGCTATGGAAGTGTTAGTTATGGCCCACATGTACAACAATTTTACATATGTTTATATTTCATGACTATCTACACACAACCTATCTCATGGACATACCTATTGATAGTGAACTATGATACATTTGGAGGTGTCACAGTATACACAGGATTAACCTGCTACTTTGCATTACCTGTGTTTGTGGCAGCTTTTGGTGAGTCAGTCGTGCTGCTTGTATTTTGCTGCTGTTGCTGCTGCTGCTGCTGCTGTTTTGCTGCTTGCTGTCAGTATATTTTGTTTTCTCTCTCTGTCTGTCTCTCTCTCTCTCTTTCTCATTCGGTTAGTGCAATGACTGTATTGCATGAGTGGAGTGTGGGTACTGAATACTTTTGTAGGTATCTGCATAGATCCATGTGATGGCCTCTGCACCAATTGTAAGGCAGCATTTGCTAATTGCAAGCAGCTGGGTGTGTACTAATTGCATGTCTCACTGTGATTTCAGGACACTGCTATAAAAGGGTATGTGAGATAGGCGTTGCCCTTTCAGATTGTAGGGCGTGGACCATGCTGGTATGCTGTTGACAGTGTTCTGTGAGTGTGAAGGTTAGTACATCTCCCATGCTTCATGCTGTGTTGTAGATTCAGGTTGCTGCATTTATCTTGCCTGTTCCCTGTAGTGAGTGTGTATGCATACTGACACCTACAACTATATGTCATATGTATTGCTATATGAATATATATATATATATCTGTGTACATATACATACTTTCATATATGTACATTAGCTGACATTATTGGGTACAAGCTAACAATTAGCAGGGCTGTTTCCATTAACACTACTCTAGTATGGGAATCCAGTAATTGGGACTATAAAAGTCTGCCTGACATGCTTTGGGTAGTAGACATACTATATTGCCTTTATCTTCATTCCTACTATTACATGTTCCACTTATTTAGCACTATATTCCTGTATGAGAGTCATGGCTTAGTGGTAGGTCATACAGACTAGTGTTACAATGGTCTTGTGGTAGGGCCTACTAGTATGCTCATATTCTGCTTTTGGGTTGAGTATAGGGCCTATCAATCACAGTGCTAGAGGCACCTTTAAGCAGTTAAAGGGCTTAGTAGGTCTCACAGGAGCCAGGCTGTGTTGCAGATTCTGGTTGCTGCATATATCTTCACTGTTTCCTGTAGTGAGTGTGTATGGCTAGTGAGACCTACGATTATATTTCATATGTATTAATATATATTTATATATATGTATGTGTTGATATACATACCTTCACATATGTACATTACCTTACATTATTATGTACAAGCTAACAGGTAGCAGGGCTGTTTCTGCTCACACTGAACTAGTATGGGAATCCAGTAATTTGGCCATTAAAACTCTACCAAACATGCTTTGGATAGTACATCTCCTATATTGCCTTTATACTGATTCCTACTATTACATGTTATATTTATTTTAGCAGTGTGCTCTTCCACAGCAGGCATGGCTTAGTGGTAGGTCAAACAGACTAATGTTACCTAGGTCCTGGTTTCAAGACTGACAGTGGGAATTTTTACTTTGCAAACTTTCAAACTGAGTACAGGACCTGTCAATCAAAGTGTTGAGGCCACCTGTAAGCAGTTAGAAGGGTAAGTAGGTCACACAGGGGTCAGGCTGTGTTGCAGATTCAGGTTGCAGCAATTATGTTAACTTTTTCCTGTAGTGAGTGTGTATGGCTACTGAGACCTACGATTATATTTCATATGTATTAATATATATTTATATATATGTATGTGTAGATATACATACCTTCACATATGTACATTACCTTACATTATTATGTACAAGCTAACAGGTAGCAGTGCTGTTTCTGCTCACACTGAACTAGTATGGGAATCCAGTAATTTGGCCATTAAAACTCTACCAAACATGCTTTGGATAGTACATCTCCTATATTACCTTTATACTGATTCCTACTATTACATGTTATATTTATTTTAGCAGTGTGTTCTTGTAAAGCAGGCATGGCTTAGTGGTAGGTCATCTGGGACTAATGTTACCAAGGTCCTGGGTTCGAGACTGACAGTGGGAATTTATTTTTCTTAGCAAACTTTCGAACTGAGTACAGGACCTGTCAATCAAAGTGCCATAAAGGCACTTTTAAGCACTAAACCAGGTCTGCGCTCGTTTGCGGAGCTCACTTGCTTGCACTGGCGGTGAGCTCCGCTAACACAAGCACACACCAGCTATTTTCTTTGAAAGAAAAGAAAAAGGGGTGACAGGAAAGTGGTGAAAAGGGGTCACAAAGAGGGTAAGACAGTAGGGAAAGAAGTGGGATTTGCAGGAAGGGTGTAGGTAAGGCCCATAGATGCCCATGTCTTTTGCAGCAACAGCTGTATATTTCTATGTATTTTGGTGAGACATTTGAAACCTTCCACCTCTGAGAGAGGTGTCAGGACAACATTAATATTTGTTGTACAGCCAATTGTAATTAACAGTTTAGATGTCCAGCGGACATGTCTGCGACATGGACAGCTATGTATGGGCGTAATTTAGTTGTGGGTCAGAGTGCCCTTTTTTTTTTTTACAGGTGAGAGTGGTATGACAGGTGAAGGAAGTCGGTAAAGCTGGGGAGGTAGGTTGGGTAGGTTAACAGACAAGACAGACAAGACGCATACAGGGACGGTGTATGACACCGTGGGGGTTACACAATTTGACGGGACGGAGGTTGGGATATCCGAGATGCACGAGCCCACAGATGGCAACAGTGGAACTGATATCCCCACCCATAGGCAGTTGCCACTGTTCCTTCACAGCCCAGGGCGGGGCTGTGCTGGGGGCTGTGTGGCGGGCAGCGGCGGGGCCGTTAGCTGTGCCACCACGAGCCTCGAGCTGGCGTGGGGTCCAAGAACAGTGTCTTGGATCTCCTCACCACAGACCGGACACCTTGGAGGGTGAGTGGGCGAACCCCTCCGCCACACTTGCAGAGGGGACGGGCCCCATCCCTGCAGCGCTTCCACCCGAAGGTGGCACAGGGCCACCGGAGGGGTCCGCCTGGGCACTAGTGCCAGGTGCAGTCACCAGCTGAGGTGGGAGAGGTGGGTCCGCTGGGACCTGCCTTCCCAAGCGTTCTAGGTTTGTGAGTAGTTATGTTAGTTTGGGTTAGTGGCATTTTATTCCATTCAGATTAGTTGTAACAGCATGCATTGGTATTCCCATCAAACAAACACCCAGATATGGACACCATTGAACAAGGGGCATATCAATATCACATGCATTATTTGAACAGCAAAACACAGTCAAACGACATGCAGGGTTGATTAATGGCAACAGGCCATCGTATTTGCAGGTATGAACAGGGCACATGCACGAACAGACATGCATATATGTTTGAGCGGACAAATGTCCATGATTAATGAAATGTTCACATACCATTATTTAGTGGATGTTGTTATATGGAATTACAGGGTTGGGTGGGGATAGAAAGTGATGACACATTCATATGTTAAACATTAATTCACATTTATCATAGATACACAATTAAGTTGAGGCTGATGTTTCAAAATAATCTTTATTTGACTGTCATGCTACACCTGTTACACATACATCACTATCCTACTTATTTTGAATTTGATCAGATACATCATCCTGCTACACTTTGATGACAGGACAGGGGACAACTATGGCTGTTTAGTCTGTCAGATAATCATTCATTCTATCTGCAAATTGTTTACTGTTATCACCATATACAGATTTTGAGCTAGACATTCAGATTCAGACACACTGAAATCAGTTTGGGATGTTAATTTGTACTTCCCACATGCATTTAGTTCTGTAAAACACACTGAGGCTTATATATTCAGGGGTTATTACTACTTTATTTATTCATACATGAGCATTTCTGTCACTCTCATACATTCTGCAACTTCACAGTTCAGGTTGGTACTTCTAGGCTTTGTTCACATATTAGACCTGTGGTGATTCAAACACTTTCCAACAGCCTCACTTCTGTCATGATTCAGCATTTCAACAGGGATATATCTGACATGTGACTACCTCAGATTCTGAAGCTGTACTCTTGAGACTATACTGCAGGTTACAGTATATTTAATTAATGATGGGACATCTGTATTACAGCACTGTTTAATTCTATCAATTATATTTCCAGTTACACTTGCATACTGATGAACTTGTTGCAGCCATACCTGCAGGCGTTCAATTCCTGCTTGCACATTATATTACTTTTAATCAATACACTGCACTGTTCTGATACATGGTACATAATAATATTTATTTACAAGTACTGGGTGGGGTTACTAACCTGCATGGTGGCAGCCGCACCAGCCTTCTGGCGTGCATCTCGACATTCGCAGAGCGGACACCTGCAGCTGTAATACAAAGGGAATAATATTGGACTACACATCTCCATGGTATCAGCTGGTTGAAATCCTTACATACATGGGTAAAATGTGACTTACTCAGTAGTGGGCGTTGGGCATTTGCGGGCCTCCTGGATCCAACGGTTCAATTGGTCCTGCTTGCGTCTCTTCAGGTCCGCATGGTGGTGACGGACCTGCTCACCAGTGCGTGGAATGCCAGTAGCACTGGTCAGCTCACGAGCCAACTGGTCCCACGCCTCAGCCCTATATACTCCCCATGAGACCTGGCCCTGCATGAGTTGGGCCTCGTGATTATGGACAAGGAGCCAGACCATGTATCTGGACTCCTCAACGCCCCAACGCTGTGCTCGAAAGCAACGTCCCTCACCTACTCCACTCATGCTGACTGCAAGTCTGTTCTACAATCAGTTATGCTGTGTATTCCCGCCTATGGGGCTTATATATGCCGCTTTTCCCGCACATTTCTCTGATTGGCCGTTTTGGAATTGTATCTACTTCACTGAAAATGCTTTCTCATGCTCCATTCTGGGTTTTATCCCATATATATGCTATTTCTGCTTTTCTAGGTATTGCTGTCATGGCTTGGTGGTTTAGTTCCTTGGCTCTAGTGCATGGTATCCTGTGTTCGAATCTGGCAACTGCTTTTTGCTTTTCCTGACAGAAATGAGTTGAAGACCTGTCAATCAAACATGCCAAAAGCACTTTTAAGCACTTTAAACCTGTTCTGTGCTCGTTTGCGCGGAGGTAACGCATGCGCACTGGCAGTTAGCTTGTGGGAGCGGCAAACGGTGTGCGCTGGGATAAATCTTAATTGGCTAGTGACACACATGTTCAGCTAATTGCACACAGTTTCAGCCTGTTTATCTGCTGCTTGGCAATGGGCACGCAGTTTGCAGCTTTTTAAACACTACTGCCACGGGCACTCTGTCTCACGGCAGCTTAGCTATCAGTACATTTCTGACTATTTTTATTCTTATGTTACTTCAAAATATATGCTCTGTTTCATTCCATTTTACAAAAGGGAATACATTTACATTTGTACAATACTGTCTGGGGCTTTTAGTGCTTATTTACAAATAAAAAAAAGGTTGTTGTAGGGGCTCGAACCCTGCCTGCCTATTCATAGGGCGGGTACTCTACCACTAAGCTATTATTTCTTGGCTTACTTTGCATATTTAGTTCTTATATCCTTTTCCACTGACTGCTAACTGTGATTGCGCTAGTAGCACACCCGTGCACACAGTAGCAAACATTTACGGGGTTTAACAAAAAAAAAAAAGGTTTTCATTTACTTTTATGACATCTCTTCACTTTATACACTGATGGCCAGTCGGGGCATGTGTTGTATAGTGTGTTTATTCACATTTTCATGGCCTTTCTCGTGGCTGTTTACTTTCAGCCATTCTAGTTTTCCGGGGGCGTGTCCACTTGCAGAGCTTAGCCTACAGACACGCCCCCTACTCTCTTACACGGACCGTGTAAGAGTTACTGGTGTGATTCAGCATGCCTCATGCACCTCATGCATATGCATGACATGCTGACATCACACAGTTTAACTGCAGCCTCCGTGTAAGAGTTATAACTCTTACACGGAGGCTTCCTGAATCTGGCCCAATATCTTAATATGTACAATAATTGTATGCAGCTTCCGCAGACAGTTTAAGAGGTAATTTAATTCTGTTTTGAACAGGTACATTTGTCATGGAATTTGCTTTGGAGTGATTTGTAGTTGGGTTACAATTTTATGAATAAATGCAAATATTTTTTATAAAATAAATGCTGAAACCACACAGACATTCTATATCTTTTTTAACAATTTACAGTTTATTGTTAATGTTATTTGTTAAAAATAATGAGTATATGATCCAAGTAAAATACCTTAGAGAGAAAACAGCATGCCAACTCACTTAGCCATGGTGGATTAAATAGAATTCATAGCATTCAGTGGCATTCAGCAACAGTTCTTCCTAACAGCCACGCTTCACTCATTTAGTTCCTCATGGACAGTGATGACAAACAAGTGTCCTAAAATATCCTTGTTGTACCCACCTGTGGGTTTTTTGAGAGGGCATAGCTCAAGGAGGGGTAAAACATAAAAACTCCCAACAAAATGTAATGCTAAGCTTTCTAAGATCCTCCTTTAGTGATTTTGAGGGTTACTGCTATCTGAAACTTGCCTTCTAATTCAGACATTTTGGAGGAAGTATTTTTCTTCACTGCCTGGAGTATAAATTAGACATATAGGTGCCAGTGTATTTTCCATCTCCCTTATAGGGCTTCTATGACCACCCCTTTCATTGTCCCTAGCGGAGTTTGGTAAAAAAAAGATGCTTAAGTAATGATACCACCCCCAAGATTACAGTTTAATCTCCCGATTGAGAACCAGCAAAGTATCATTGACAATTAGTTAGGCACCTGTCAAATCCGAATGTATTTCTGGATACTTTGGAGGGCATCCCTTTCCACAATTTGTTAAAAATTATTTACTTATTTAAACTCTGAGGTCAAAAGGTCCATCCAGAGTCCTTTTTTTAATCTAACCAAAACACTTATGTATTAGTAATTTACTCTCCCTTGACTTTTTCATGTAATTTGCATACTCTTTAAATGGTGGAGCCCTTTTACAATGGTATAATTGATTCTCATTTATTGTGGCTTCTTGTTTTGTGATCTAACAGATGAGAAAACTCAGTTGAAATGTGTTATATTGGCAGTCATTCTTCTTCCATCATCTTTTTATTATGATTTTCATAATTCAGCCTCTTTTTTGTGTACAATCAGTTCCATCATATTCATTTGTTATAATAGCACTCGCATAGACACAGAAATGGCAGTTGAAAGTGTTATCAAAAGATGTATATGGATGCCTCATTCATAATGGATTTTACATAACCATGCCTTTAGACACTGATTTGTGGTGTAGAACACAGCGGTAAGCAAATTAATGCATTTCAGACAGTAAGGTTCATGGTAAGAAATCTACATACTGGAAATTGCCATGCACTCTAAGAGTAGACTAGACTATGCTTTGGAGATATAACTGAATGGAAAAACTATTTTTTTCACAACGATTTGTATGTTTTTTGCCAACTTAGTGGCCTATTATATTTGTTCTGGAGTTGTGAGTGATTTTGTTTAAGTCTCTGACAATAAAGACAATAAGGAAATTCTGTAGAAGGGGATTCAGTATGCTGGCACTTTTGTAACAATTTCTGTTCTTCTAGGTGTTACCAGAATTTCCAACCATAAGATAAAACTATTGTGAAACAACGGGCATTCTTTTCCTGGCTCCAGGCTCAGTTTGCCATTGCTTGACTTTTCTAGTTTTCTCACAAGTGGACTGTAAAGTCAAAGAATGTACCTAGACTTAAGTTGAAATCTTTTAACTGTTTCTCCTACTTTCTATAAAATTCAGAGTTTTACCTTAAGAGAAAGAGGTTATCTAGACCAGGTGCATACCATTTTGCTTTAATAATGGTCCACACTGGGGTGAGAGCAAAATTAAATAATGTCTGTCCTTCACATGAGTCTTTCTTGTGCAAGTTTTTGCCAGCTTTCCTCTTCTAATCCTAAGTTCGTATGACCCTAATTATTGTTTGCACAAGCATGCATTTCTTCCTCAGCTATCTCTTACATGTTGTGTTCTGCTTCTTGTCTTCTAACTTCCTGGATTAATGCCAGATGACATATGGTAAAGCAGTTAATGCATCTGACCAGTCAATCAAAACCCTGAACATGTAGACATTCTGGTGGTGTAGACAGATAAAGCCTTGACTACAACCCAGTCGATCTAGGTTCAGTTAGTGGCCTAGCTGACTCATGCAGCAGCAAGGGTGGAACGTGTGTGCCTCTCCCCAGGATGGTGGGCAGTAATGTGTGTATTCCAAGCTGTGACTCCTAGCAGAGGCTGGGAATGTTGTATGAGGGGACATCACTCAAGGAGGGGTAAGGCTGGTCGGAATGGCTGAGCTACTGCAGAGGTGGGGGGATACACTGCACACCCCCAGTGCATGCCCACCCCTCAAAGATCATCATGATACTGTGCTGGGAGGGCATGATGAATAGGGCATAACAGAAAAAAAAAACAGTGGAGTGTTGAGGACCTAGACACCAAGGCATCCTTGGGCTCCTCAACCAGCCCCAGTAGAATCTGAGGAAGTCCAAGAAGGGACTGGAGTAGCCAATAGACCCAGAGTGGATGTGGTCCACCAGGTAACAAGACTATAAGATGAAGTACAGGGATCAAGAAAGTGTAATTGCAATCATATCACTTTATACAGGTCTTTTACAAGTTCCAGAGTCCCAGGCACAAGAAGACCACTGTCTCAAAGCCACAGACTCGAGTGTCTTTGGCTCATGTGGCCTGCTACTTGCACTCAAACTCATATATAAATATGGGCAAAGTGTGGCAACTATCTGGAGAGACTGTAACTGCATCTTCCATGAGCACATTATCTGAATTTGAACAAGGCAAGTGCAAAGCAGCAGTGGGAAGAAGAAGGTGGGAGTGTAACTTACGGTTTCAGGCAGCATTCAAGAGCAGGATTTAGGTTTAAGGAGCAAGACAGAGGTTTTAGTGTTAGGGAATGGGAGAAGAGTTTAGGGTTGGGAAGCAGGAATGGATTTTAGGTTTAGGGAGCATCATGTGTGTTTTAGGTTTAGGCAACAGGATGGAAGCTTAGATTTAGGCAGGACTAGGTAGTTTAAATTTAGGAACGAGGAATTGAGTTTCTGGCTTATGGAGCTATAAGGGACTTTAGGGTTGGAGAGTAGAGTTTTAGGTTTAAGGAGTGATCAGGGACTTTGGGGTGAGGAAATGGGATGGGTGTTTTAGGATTAGAGATAGGTAGTGAGAACTCAGGATTGGGGTTAAGAACTGGCTAGGAATTTTAAGAATAGAGTCAAGGCACAGCAATACAGTTTAATAGACTCTGCTGGTGGGAGGGCTAGGTAATTAAGTAAGATTGGGCTTGTGGTAGTGAAGATCCTTGACATTTAGAGCAAGTGGCATGTGCAAGTCAACCTCATTACCACAATCAACAGAACATGCTGGAGGGACAGGTTCATAACCCAGAGGCTGTCCATGCTATGGAATAGACTTCCCATACATGTCAGGCAGAGAACCTCACTGGCCCTCTTTAAGAGAAATCTTGATGAGTGTAAGGGAAATAGAAAGTTCGCCCTGGGGATCACTCCAGTGGCTCTACTTGATAGAAGCACTGGGAACTGACGTTGGGTGGCACAATGCCAGGGCACTTCTATGGGTTAGGCTTGTAAAGGCTCCAGGGCCATTAGCCTAGTACATACCTATGAATTTATGAACCTATGAGGTTCTAGAACACAAGTACTTAAATCAGACCCTTTTATACTAAACTTTATCAAGTTTTTACTTATCAGCAGCTAGCATGCACCTTAAAGGTGATTTCTTTCAGTGTGGCAGGCTTATACAATCAATTCTAAAATGAGTATTTACTCAAAGCCTTCTTATTACTGATAGCTAATAAAGAGTTGATAAATTTATCTTTAAAGGTGGGGAAGATACCACGAAACATCAGAGCTTCCAGAATACGGTCCTGTCTAGGAGCTACAGTGCCTGTGTAGTAAAATGTTTACTCAGGATTTTTACTGGAGAGGAAAGAAGGATAAGAATTTAAGTCAACTTTGGCCTTACTGTTTAGGTTTTAACCTTATACTACATTCATCATATTGATCACTGCTGCAGTAGCTTTAGCTATATGAATTAAATCCTGCCAAGGGTATAACAGATGGCCAGCTTCCAAAGCTTCAGGGCAACTTCCACATGCCCAAACTGTCAGTCAGCTCAAGTTAAGCTGATTAAATACAAGTCTGGTTGAGAAGTTCTTCACAGCTTTACTTCCACCAAAGAGTAAATTCCTCTGAGGCTTTTGAAGATCAAAAACACTTTAATTCTCTTAAAGTTATTGATGTTTTATTACTTTCCTGTTCAGTAAGTTATTTTAAAGTTAGGAGTATTGTGTTTTAATGGACTGTCTCAAGACTATAACATACTGTTAAACATAGAACTCATTTATTTCTGTCAGTTTAAAAGCAGTGTAAAGTAAATAAAAACATTTTTTCTGTGGAGAAACTGTGTTTATTTTACTTTTGTGGGGCTGGCATAGTCTTTTAAAGTACTTTTTACTGTGTTTTTCAGTCAAAAAGAACTTTTGTAGACTGGGAGTGTATGCAGGGAATTGCTTCTTGTCTTCGCCAGGAAACACTTGCCATTTTTGGCTTGACCATGGAACAAACTACTGGTCCCACAGTTGGTCCTTCTTCCAGTCAAAAAAAATAAATAAATAAGCAAACATCCTTTGCCACCACAGTAGGCTAGCACTTTGCAGAAGATGCAGGTGAGAGACTCAATCATGGCTATTTGTTGTACCTCATATCACTGATCTTTTACCCAGGATCCCTCTGGTGTAGAACCTATGGCCACTATAGACCAGGGGTTAGCCATGTCCCCTGCAGCTGTTGGAGTCCCCTCAGTGGGCAAGGGAGAGCCACTCTTGTTGGCCCTGGGAGAGGAAACAGAGAAGTTTTCCCTGTTGTTTCAGAATGCTTCCCCTAGCCTTGGAGAACCTGCTGCTGCTGTTAGTAACACAGTTGGCCCCATTTTCCTGTCAAAAAGAACCAGAAAACCAATCACGTATCTATTTCTCCTCAATTTTATTTGCTTAAGAGTAGTTAGGTCTAGCTCAGAGTTCAATTCAGGCTATTGGCCTTTCTTGTAAACTACTTTCTGGTAAAAGAAAGGGGGATTTCACTTTTCCTGAAGAGACTCAAGATACTGAATCTGAACAAGATGATGCAGGAATTGATACAGTTTTTTTTCCTCAGATTCTGATTCAGAATCACAGGAGAACTGAGTTTCTGATTCCTTTCTCTAAGACTATTGTTAGAATTTGCCAGTGTTTTCAGTGGGAAAACACTGAGGTTTCTCAGTCCCTCAAAAAATGAGTTATTACAGAAGGATTTTCCAGAACCTACACCCATTCCTCCTCTTCCATCTGCTTTAGCGGATGTGTCTGTTACTGCCTGCAGTTTTCCAGATAGTCAGACAGCTGGCCCTAAAAAGACAGACTGAATGTAGAAAGTTCCTCAGTCTTTTAAATGTTTATATTCTATTCCCAAATCTGACACAGCAGCTATAGCTTTAGTTGATCCCACTGCTGCTAAGCACTTAGTCAATTCAAATCCTTCTCTTTCTGATAAGGATGGGAAAATTATTGATTGGTATGGAGAAACAGTGGGTCCCTTATCACATGATCAAAAACTGTAAACGGCGAACGTGTATTGAGTGAACCTGATTGGTCAAAAAGTTGCGCACATAACACGGAAATCACCATAGGGAATATTTTCCCTTTTCTTCAATGCAGTACGATCTCGTATTAGGAATATTTAAGTATCAGGGGTGTAGGGAGTGCAGCCCCCCCACATGAGGGTGCAGGGGGTCTTGCCCCCCTGCCTACAGCATTTAGGTAAGTATAGTTTTTTTATTTTTATTTTTTTATTATATTTTCGAAATTTCAAACATCGCACATATGGTGTCAACCATATGGTGTTCGATGTTTGAAACTTTCGAAAATATACTATAGACCCAAAAAAAGTGTATACTTCTGCAACTTTGATTTTTTTGAATTTTGAATTGTCAGGCTTATATGTTAAAGTTTGTTCTGATAAATTGTGAAAGTATGAGGAATGTATTATCTGCAGTTTCTTCTTGTGAGGAAACATCTGCTTTAAATACTTAGTTTCTTCTGTTGCAGAGGTCACTACTCATTGTTTACAGTGTGTTATAACTCTGTTAGTACATGTTCAACAGCTATGGCCACTGGTACTGTTTTGAGGAGTTTTGCTTGATTGCAGTCTCAGAACCTTCCAGATGATGTTAAAAGTGAGATTTTAAATTCTCCCTTGGATAGACATTTAGTGTTTAGCCCCTCTGCTGTAGACATGATCAAAACTTGTGATGAAAGGAGCAAGCATATCCAGAGAACCTCTAAGTTTTTTTCAGCACTCCTTTTCCAAATTTTCCAATGTATTTTCTATCTCTTCATTCAATTTTGATAAAAACAGAATACGAATTCTCAAGAAAATACAGGTAAACAGACATTTAAGAAGAAGTGGCAAGGTTCCCAAAACAAGTCTCAAACCTCCTAAAAAAGGCTCCTCTTTTCTTCCAAAAAAGTCTGAATCTCCTCTTTAATCTTTCCAACAGATAGTTTCAGACACGTGGGTTCTCAAAATGATTCATAAAGGTTACATATGGCAATAGAAGGAAATTCCTTCTTTCCAGGGGTTCATTCCTCATCCTCTAGATCAGACTATTTTGTTTCTAACAGTTCTTCATCATAGGCTGTCCCAAGAAGTGATAGAACCAGTTTCTCCTTCTCAAGTGGGAAAAGGTCTTTATTCATGAATGTTATGAATGACAAAGCAAGAAAATTCTTGGAGACCAGTTCTGGCTCTTTATTTCCCAAACCTGTTGGCTATGCTGTCCAAATTCAAAATGATGCCAATTTACAACCTGTTACCTCTTCTTCCTCTTTCAGGTTTCCTGGCAACACTAGATTTAAAAAGTGCTTATCATCACATCTTACGCATCCAGACCTCAGATCTTTCTTAAGGTTTTGTGTGTCTGGGTCACATTATCAGTTCTCTGCCTTACCCAGTGGACTACTCACTGCACCAAGAGTGTTCACAAAGTATCTAGCTCCAGTTATCATAGGATCACAGGAAGTTACTAGGCTAATGGCCCAGGGGCCCTTACAAGCCTTGCCAAAAGTTTATCCCCAAAACAAAAACCTCAGTCAGCACCTGTCACCCCTCTCAATGCAGGACACAGGTGGAACCCCTGGGACAAATTTGTGGTTTCCCATCCACTCATCAGTGTTTCACTCGAAGAGGGTCAGCAACATACTCTGTTTGATGTGTATGGAAGTCTATTCCAGAGATGGGGAAGCCTCTGGGAGACAAACCTGTCTCTCCAGCAGGTTTTGTTAATGTCACAAATTAGGCCTTTTAAGCGGATAATGCACGAGAAGTTAGACTTATGAATATGGAGCATCTCTAGTAGGGCAGAGTCCCAGATAGCCTTTTAGGCGAGACACAGATCACCTCTGAGCAATCTATACAATACCAAACAGAGTGATAGTAATTTGAGCCTGTCCACAGAGGACAGGTGTTGGAGGCCATGGATTCTCTTTGTGAGGTATTTCTGTGGTCTTTCCAGCTGGTGCAGGTGTTTGGAGAGGTACATACCAAACAGGGAATTATAGTCAATTGTTGGCCTAATGAGGGAGGAGTACAGAGAGGTAATAACCTCCTTTCTTCTGGATGCAATCCCTTTACTTATGAGATGAACCAAGTAAAAGGCTTTTTTGACCACTGCTGCTACATGATGGTTGAACGTGAAATTGTTGTCAACCTGTGAACCCAGGTCTCTCACCACAGGTTGTGTGCTTAGGGGGTTGCTATTGATGTGGTAATAAGTAGTGGCCATGTTTTTGCTGAATGCTATGATAATCCATTTTTTGTATATAACTTAAGGCCATGGATTTGACACCATTCATTTGTTGCTGTGAGACTCTCTTGTGGTATGTTAACATAATTTGGGGAGTCAATGACAGCACCCAACTTATAGTCATCTGCAAACTTGGTCAGCCACAGGCCTATAGCTCATTGCAGGATAAATCTACATTCTTCCATATTCAGGCAACTTGTTTATAGTTACAGAGTTTTTTTAAAGTGTCAGGAATCTCTCTCAGGAGACAGATCTCTTACACAAGCCAGGATTCCAAGAGAAGGTTCAAAAGTCTTTCTTGACTCTTTCACAAAGGATTATATTCCTGGAATATCAAATAGATACCTCAGCACAAACAGCTTTTCTTCAATAGGAAAAATAGATCTTCATCTAGATCTGTTTCTAAGGTTTTCCACTCAGACTTCAGTCACTACTATTTAAGACCTCAGGATTCTTGGTCTCATCGCATCTGTGATGCCCATGCCCTGGCCCAGCAATCAAGGAGCCTCAATCCTCACCACTAACACCAGAGAGGGCATCTCATATATGAGGAAAGGATAACAAATACACACAGTAATGTGCAATTTCCCTTAAGAGCACACAGAGATCACAGTCAGTCCGGGGCTGGTCGCTCCCTTGCTTTCCAGGTCCCCAATAAGACTCCCCACAGGCAAAGCTTTAGGGTCTAGATCTCAGCCTAGCTGGGCAAGATAAAATCTCCAGCACCCTCTCTGTCCAACCAGTGCTTTGTGTCCCTGCCTAAGTAGTTGGCACACACACACACACACACACACACACACACACACACACACACACACACACACACACACACACACACACACAAAGTTTGAGATAAGTTTATAGAACCACAGAGACACACCTGGGGAAGGCGGCACAGGTTCTCCAGCTGTGCCCCCTTTTCCAGACTATACAGTAGTACCCTGCCACCACCCAGCTAATAATTATCAGCTACTCAAAGGCCCTTAAAAGTGTGTCCAATTATTACTGTGCAATATTATTATCCAATTGGTAGTATGACTAAACAGTCAAGGCTTATTAGAGTGACTTGGTACAGGATCCTTATATACATGCAATGTACTCTACAGCTTAACTTATCTCTACACAAACCAACCACAGTTAAAAGGGTTTAAAATATTTAATAATAAATAATTAAAACCACAAGAAAATACTTTCTACTACACAGACAGTGCTACAGAAATACTTAAAAAAATACTTAAAATAATTCAGTAGTACAGTTCTGACATCACAAAAAAAGCACTTAGTCTAAACTTTCTAGTTCTAGCTATCTCTAAAAGAAAACACAAGTCTAAGATAACTTACATAAGAAAAAAGGCAGAGTACTGTGAGTTGGATGATCAAGACAAAAATGCTTAATGCCTTCTGGTTCTCTCTGTTTAAATTGAAACTGCAGTTCTGATAAACAGTACATCATTTCTTTTACACTTTCCTGGTGTTCCCAGGCTACACATTAACTGCATTTACATTCTTAACATATCCCTTTTGTTATCTTGCAGCTGGTCAGGAACAGAACAATAAAAATACATTTACATGTTTAAATCTAGCAATTTAACTCTTGGTTAAAACAATAGAAATAATTTCTTCATCTACACTTTTCAGCACCACTGTCTACTTCAAAGGGTCACCACGTGCTTTCCTTTGGTCAGTAGAGTGCACTGTTGTCACATTTATTTCCAGTTCAACATGTAACAGTGTTTCTTTACATTTAAGACAACAAGCCTGTAGTTTACATTCATATTTATAAATGATAGAATTATCTGCAAAATTCTATCTGGCTAGGCTGGCAGCCATCATCCTTCTCTACCAGTCTTCACATTTCTCCTCACCCCACCCCACCCCGGAGAACTCAAGCTAGTTTTCAAGTGACCCTTGAGAAACGCCGCTTGAGAGGGTTAGGTCTATCTGAGTGTACCTACCCCATTCCCTGTCTTGAGAGCCCATCTGCATTGGCATTGTTACTCCCACTGTGGTGCTGCACTGACATATCATATTCTTGCAACCCTAGGCTCCATCTTTGCAACTTGGCATTTTGCTGGCTGGCTCTGTTTAACCATTTTAGGGGGTTGTGATCTGTCATAACAGTGAATTTCCTTCCATACAGATAAGGCTGAAGTTTCTGCAATGCCCACTCCTTTTCTACAGATGCATAGCATTCCTCCCTGGGTTGGAGCCTATAACTGAGATAAACCACTGGGTGCTCTTCCCCCTGTGAAGAAATCTGGCTAAGTACAGCCCCCACCCCACCCACCCCATGGTTCAAAGCATCCACCTACCCAACAAATTCTTTGCTGTAATCTGGACTGGCTAACACAGGGGGTCCTCACAACATTTTGTCAAACTTCTGGAATGTCTGCTCACATGCTGGGGTCCACATTACCTTATCTGGCCTGTTTTTCCAAGTCAGGTCTGTGAGAGAAGCAGCTATGGTACTATAACTGGGGATGAACTTTCTGTAGTACCCTGCTGTCCCTAAATATGCCCTCACCTGCTTTTTAGTAACAGGTGCAGGCCATGCCTGAATGGCTTCCACTTTGGCAGGTTCTGGCCCTATCTTACCACTCCCCACTCTATGTCCTACATAGGAGAACTCCGCCATACCCACCTGACATTTGCTCGGCTTAATGGTCAACCCTGCCCTCTGTAATCTGCCCAGCACCTCCCTGACACAAGGGCAAACCCTCCTGCTCCTGCTAGGATATGATCCACCAACCTCTGGAAAGTCAGTGTGGCATTCTTCATCCCAAAAGGAATCTTTGTGAACTCATACAAGCCAAAAGGAGTCACAAAGGCTGACTTCTCTCTAGCACTGGGAGTCAAGAGCACCTGCCAGTAACCCTTGGTAAGATCAATGGTTGTAAGATACTTAGCCCCACCCAGCTGCTTTAGGGCCTCATCTGTCCTAGGCATGGGGTAAGCATCCGACACTGTGTGACTATTTAATTTCCTGTAGTCCACATAGAACCTGGTGCTGCCATCCTTCTTTGACACCAGCACCACTGGGGAGGCCCAGGGACTGTTGGACTCTTGAATCACCCCTAGTTCCAACATCTCCTATACCTCCTACCTCATAGTTTGTTTGACTCTCTCAGACACCCTATAAGGGGCCTGCCTAATAGGCTTTTGGGGTCCTGTATCCACCTGGTGCTGCACCAGGTGGGTGCATCCTGGTTTCCCAGTGAACATGTCCCCAAATTCCTGCAACACTGCTTGTATTTCTCGAACCTGGGTAGGAGATAGCTGCTGGGACATTGCTACCCCTTCCGCTGAGGTGTCAGCCCGAGCCTCAATGATGAGATCAGTCCTCAGATCTCCCTCAGACTCCTCCTGCAATCCACTGCAAATGCTCAGCACAAGGGCCTCCCTATCATGGTATGGTTTCATCATGTTAACATGGTACAATTTGTGCCCCTGCCATCTGCCTAGCAATTCCACCATGTAGTTAATATCACTTGCCTTTCTTACCAGCTTGTAGAGTCCCTCCCCAAGCTGTTTGCAGCTTGTTGTATCTGACAGGAATGAGAACCATTACCTGCTGCCCCACAGCATACTCTCTAGCTCGAGCATTCCTGTCATACCACACCTTTTTCTGTTGTTGGGCTTCTGCCAGGTTCTACTAGGCCAAACCCATGAGTTCCCTGAGCCTAGTCCTGAAGTTTAGGATGTATGCCACAACAGACTCCTTGTGAGACTCGCACCCACCTTCCCACTCATCTCAAATTAAATCTAGAGGTCCCCTCACCCTATGCTCATACAGCAACTAACTGCAAGTATGCAGTCTGTCTGGGTCTCCCCCAGACTACCAGACCCACATGCTTGTCTCCTAGCCTCACTACTTGTAACTGCATAAGCACAGAGTACTGCCTCATCCAAATTCTTCCCTCTCAGGACATCTGCAGGATGGTAGTTTAGTACCCCTGTTGTTTCAAGGCAACCTACTATTGGCATTTTGTCTTTCCCACTTACTGGCTCCTTCACCTTTGGTTCCCCACCTTGCCTCTGTGGACATGTGTATGCCCCATGGCCCCACTAGTTGCATTCAACACATTTAACCCTAGCTCCTGGACATGTACCTGGACTAGTGGCTTCTCCTGCTACTGGCAGATTCTGTTGTGGTAGTCTGTGCTGCCCACCATTGGTTCCTTTAGACCCATAATCAGTAATGAGGGTCCCCTTCTTGTGCAGGGCTGCCCTGCTTGCCAGGTATTGGTCTCCATTCTTTCTCAACTCATCTGAAGTAGCACATTGTCTATCAGCTTACCAGATCCTCATGTCCTTAGGCAAAGTGCTAAGGGCTTATTCCCTCACCAAAAGGTCTGCCAGCCCTTCAAAAGTGGTGACCTGACATCCACTCACCTACCTATGGAAATAAGTGCTCAATTCAGCAACATATTCACACACACTTTCATCTGCCTTGCGTCTATGCTCACAAAACTTTTTCCTATACATTTCAGGTGTTAGCTTAAACAGTTTTAAAAGGCATTTCTTAACAGCAGTATAATCAAACGCCATGCATTTTAGATAAAACAGTTACAGCTTTACCATGGAGTAAGGGGGTCAGGAACCGTACCCAAAGCCCTTGGTCAACTTCATAATGTTTACATACCCTCTCAAACATATGAATGAAACTATCAAAATTATCCCCCTCTTTAAACTGCGGAAGAAATTTACTGACCTTTTGTGCTTCTGGGGTCCAGTTACTCCCTTCCCCATTACCTCCATGACTCTGGCGAAGAGTTAGCATCTCCTTCTCATGCTGCCTCTACCTCTCTTGTTCCTCAGCTTGCAGACATAACAGTTTCTCATTCTCCTCTGCCTGCAAACATCACAGTCTCTCATTTGCTTCTAATTCCACATGCCTGGCCACCAACTCAAGTCTCTTTAGCTCCAGCTGGATTTTTAAGTCCACTGCAGAAAGGTTGAGCTGTCCATTCTCCGAGGGAACTATATCTCCACTGCCAGTCTGATTGTCCTCCTGGTTGCTGTTTTCTGATGCAGCTGTAACCAAGGCTGCAGTCAGGTTTGCCTTAGTCAGGTTTCCATGCACCAGTCCCCTAGCCTGGCACATTTCCGCCAGCTGGCTCCTTGTCAGCTTTCCATACTCCGCTGCTTACATTGCCTGCTCATCCTGACTAACTAAGCTAACAAAGGAAATAAAACAATTGTGATCTGAACTCTTGAGTATTCACTGCATGGCTGTTTTAGAGTACAAAAAATCTTCAAAGCTCACTGTACACAAGCTACGGGATTTACTCTACTCACACCACTACAAGTCAATTAGTATTTGCCAACTAATTAATATGTAATGTGGATATCCCAGCGCTGCCAAACAATTAATATGTGATGCCTGTGCCCTGGCCCAGCAATTAAGGAGTCTCAATCCTCGCCACTAACACCAGAGAGGGCGTCTCATATATGAGGAAAGGATAACAAATACACACAGTAAAGTGCAATTTCCCTTAAGAGCACACAGTGATCACAGTCAGTTTGGGGCTGGTCGCTCCCTTGCTTTCCAGGTCCCCAATAATACTCCCCACTGGCACAGCTATAGGGTCCAGATCTCAGTCTAGCTGGGCAAGCTAAAATCTCTAGCACCCTCTCTGTCCAACCAGGGCTTCGTGTCCCTGCCCAAGTAGCTGACACACACACATTTTGAGATAAGTTTATACAACCACACAGACACTCCTGGGGAATGCTGGCACAGGTTCTCCAGCTGTGCCCCCTTTTCCAGACTATACGGTAGTACCCTACCACCACCCAGCTAATAATTATCAGCTACTTGCAGGAAAAATGCTTAGTCTAAGCTTTCCTTCTTCAGAAGTACCCTAGATATTAGTTTAAAGGGTGGATAAGTATACAGGAACATTCCTGTCCAAGGAAAAAAGGCATCTGTCTTCCAGGCATTCTTACATGGCGTTCTGGAACAGAATCTTGACAGCTGATTGCTCAGAGAGGAGGCAAAGAGGTCAACTTGAGGAACTCCTCACAGATGGATCAAATATAGGAAGACCCTTCATCTAGTTTCCATTCCTGAGGGTCTGCCCTGTCCTGCTCAGCTTGTCTGCCACATAACTTTGCTGTGAGTGTAAGATGCCTGTAGAGTGAGATTATGCTGTGAAGCTATATACCAAACTAACATAGCTAAGTCTGCAAAGGGGTATGATCTGATTCCCACTTGCTTATTGATGTACCCCATGACTGTGGTATTGTCGGTAATCACTTAAAGAAATCCAGGGGATCAAATATAGTTCAGATCAGGGCAAGCATCTTCTTGATATTTATCTTCTTGCATCTGTCCTTGGTGTCTCACACCTCCTGCACTTTTATCATTCCTGAATGTGCTCCCCAAGCAAAGTCTGAAGTGTCTCTGGTGACGGACTGCTTTGGACCAGGGAGGGTGAGGGGGAGACCTGGGCCTAAGGATATCTGTTGTCTCCACCAAAAGATTTCTCATCTGACAAACTCCAACACTGTGGTTTGAAAAGATATAGCATGTTGATGATGGGACTAAAGAGGTTTTGCATACCGCTGTATCTTTCTCATGTGGAGTCTTGCCAGGGGTATCATGAAAATCATAGATGTTGTGAAGACTTTCTCTCTGTTTAAATTGAAACTGCAGTCCAGATAAACATTACATCATTTCTTTTACATTTTCCTGGTGTTCCCAGGCTACACATCCCCCGTGATCATTACAGTAACTTCCTTCTGGCCCAGGAAACTGTGGTTCTCCCTTCTTTTGGAAATGGCCATGGGCAATTAGCAGATGCTTTGTCACAGACCAGAACTAGTGAGACAAGAACAGGGGTGTTTGATACATCCAGACATCAATCATCTTCAACTGACTACTGAAAATCTGCAGCAGGTACTAATAGAGGCAAGAAAGTCTGCAACTAGAAAAATCATATATTAGCAAATGGAAAAGGTTTTCTAGTTTCTGCCAACAACTTAACCAGCAGCCATCCATGTCTAGTTTTTCTCTGGTTTTGCAATATTTGTATGAGTTACTATCATAGGGCCTTTCTTATTCCTATGTCAGGGTTCATTTATCAGCCATTTCAGCATGTCTCCCCATGAGTCCTCCTCTTTCAAGACAGTCTCATGTCAAAATGTTCTTGAGGGGGGATTTGCATAAGAGATCTTCAAGAAAACTGGTGGCTCCTCCTTAGGATTTTAATTTTATGTTAGAAAAACTAACACTTGCTACACATGAGCCAGCTAATCTGGCAGATGTGAGGTTCTTTACACTGAAAATAGTTTTACTGATTCTTCTGACGTCTACAAGAAGGGTATCTGCATTGCAAGCTCTTATGGAGAGTTAACCCTATCTTATTTTCCATAGGGATGGGGTTTCTTTCAGAACTAATCCTTCTTTTATGCCTAAAATGGTATCCAAGTCTACTTTAAGCCAAACTATCCATCTCCCCATTTTCTTTCCTGAATATAAAAATGAGGCAAAAAGGATACTACATACCTTGCATATCTACAAACAACCCAGGTACTATCTTGAAAAAACAAAATCTTTCAGATCTTCAGATCAATTGTTCATTTCATGTGAAGGTAAGAAGGGATGTGTGTCAAAAATAAACTATTTCCAACCCATTTTTTAAGGCTATTACCTTTTGTTATACTCACTATAACAAAACTATTCCAGGCCAAGTCAAAGACTGCTCTACCAGGCCTTGGCTTCATCTAAGGCTTTTTAGAAAGGGTTGGATTTTAGAAGTATTCTAGAAGTTGCTACTTGGTCCTCTCTACATACTTTTACAAAGCACTATAAGCTTGATTCCTTCTCTAGGTCCAGATCAAGCACTGCCAAGAACATTCCCCAGGGGCTCCTGTACTCTTCTCCTTCCACCTGCCAAAGGTAGTTAGATAAGGTAATCTACCCATATAGCTAAGGCTAGTGCAGCAGTGATCAATGTGATGAACATAATACAGTTGTGTAAGTAATATTTAGCTTAACAGTAGATGTTCAACTGATCACAGCTGCAGTAGCCGTTCCCTCACTACAGCCACTTTGTTTTTGGTGTGTTTTTTATGCCAGGATGTGGACATTTATTTTTTTGTTGTTCCTAGCAACTGTCCTTTCAGGGCTCAGCATCCCCCTCTCTGATGGCAGAAAAGCTCTAAAGAGTTTTGCTCCCAAATTTCTCTTTGGGTGCGTAGAAGGTACCCTGAAGCTTTGGAAGCTGGCTGGCTGTTATATACTTGTCAAGATATAACTCATATAGCTAAGGCTTCTGCAACAGTGATCATCTGAACATCTACTGTTATGATAAGTTTTACTTACACAACTATATTTTTCTTGTATACAATGCTTAATTGCAAAGTGAGCTACACATTCTGAGTATTTTGGAAATCAACGAAAGATGGCTGAGAAAAGACACAGTCTTTCCTTCTACATAAAGAATACAGTATAGTTTGGTGCAACAGTCAAGGAAAAATATGTAATAGTCTACTTTTCTTCAATAAGGTGCACTAACCACTTGCAATTCTTCAAATATTGAAGATTAGAAGTTACAAAGACCATATGATTTCCAGCAGAAATAATAAGCTGGAAATCATTACAGTCCATGCAGTTGTCTAATTCACATTTAACAGGTTAATAGTTAAGTAGCAGGTTAGCTGCCCTTGTTTGTCATTTTAAACCTAGACCATTCCCTTCAATGGTGAGAATCAAACCCTGTACCTTGTGTCTCTGAGGTAAACACCTTAGCCATTATGCTAACCTGCAAACCTAACCCCATTACTAGCCACTAAAATACAGGAAGCTAACCTTCTAAGCACCAGTTGATCAGCAAGTGCAACTACAGTCCTGTATATGAATGGGTGACTTCAACCAAAATTTTCATAATGATAAGTCCAAAATACTAATTTTATTCTTCAGCTACTTTCTCAAATGGTGCACAGACCCACTGGATCTAACATACATACAGGAAACAAACTGATTTCTTGATTTCATCTTTATAAGCAGACCAAAGTACATCACAGTAAAATACGACTAGGAAGCAATACTTACAGCTGGGTAAGTCATACAGTCAGTGTTCATCAGGTACTTCATACGTTGATACCAAACCACAAGCTGCTGAAACAGCTGTCCAGATTACTCTGTGAACCTTTAAGTTGTTCCCATTATTTGAAAAAAGCATGACTCAAATACTTTTCTTGATGCATTCAACGACCTGCTCGTGTCTGTACCAAATACTGTCTTTCCAATAGCTGACAGATATCACAGTGGGAAAAACATACCAGAAAATAAGTAAACACACACACACACACACACACACACACACACACACACACACACACACACACACACACACACACACACACACACCAAGATAGATAGAAAGACAGACAGACAGATATTAACCTTAGAGAGGTTTGTGAAAAAAAGTTGAAAATCAACCTAAAATACTCCAGCCCAGCCAAAGCAAGATTAACCTTTCAATAATTTAAGATGGTTCTCTTATATGATAAACCTAACATGTAAACAGGAAGAAAACAAAAATGAAATTACCATTAAGGGGCCAAATGACAATATCGATCTCAGAAAATATAACAGATATGCTAGATAAAAGCATACTTCTTAACATCTTTAACCAGGAATTTGTGAGAAAGCCAGAAATAATGGAGGATCAAAGGCCCCATCTCATTAACAGATTTTAAATATTGCTATTATAAAGTTAGAAAAATGCAAGAATAACTGATTTTGTCTTAACATACTTTTTCTGAATTATATAAATTCTGAAACTCAAATTACTGTCATTAGTTAGTTACTTCAGTACTCAATGATTGCTAGAAAATCATAAATTGTATTAGGAACAGACTAAACATATAAGGCCAAAATCTGGGCATTCTGCATAATTCAGGACAATAAGAGGTATGGATACAAATTTCATTCAAGATATTCTTCCAGTCCTCTTAATCTTTCTAGCTGATACACACAGTAGACCAGACTCCTGGATTCTGCCCCGTCTTTTCAAAACTGTTAGATAACATTTCAAACTTCTCGCCACTCTCCCCTTCACATCAGCATAGGAACAGATAAATAAGAGATCTCTGTTTTTAGTTATACCAAAATATATAGCAACATCCATTTGTTGCCTAAGCATCTCTATCACTAAAATAGATTAGTCCACTTAAATTGAAATGAGTTTATGTAATCTCTGCAGCAAGATTTCTTACTCTTTCACTATAACAACATTAGACTCATTTCATTCTCTGTAGCATTTTACTTTTTCCAAACAGATACACAATTACTTAGAAAAATATGCAATATTCACTGACACCCAGCATACGTAAAGAAATGGAGAAGTATAACCACAACTTGTTTAATTATTGAAATATTTATATTAAGCACCAAAGGCAAAATGCCTTCTCTCAGATGCAGTCTTGTATTTTTGTAATTGTATTTTTTACAAAAGACCTTAACAAAGTCATTCATTTTTATTTACTTTATAGTGCCCTTTCAAACATAGTCATTAATAGGAACCTATAAAATGCTGGAGAAGCCACCTACAAGTGAACAGGCTTTATACAGTTCAAATGGGCTGCACACTGTCACCTTACCATCCTTTCATGCAGTTCTTTGGTACCCCATTTATTATCCCATACATTTCTCTTTTTTATTATTTCCCATTCTAATGCTGCGGTAGTGTTGTCGCCTCACAGTAAGACGCTGTCTGGTTCAATTCTCAGCTAGAGTGTCTTCTGGGTGGAGACATGCATGAATGGGCATACCTTCGTTGAAGGTTGTGCGTTAGGGCTGGTAACTCGGCATGTAAAAATCAACTACCAATCATTAGCGGACCGGAGTTCCGCTGTGGCAACCCCTAACCGGGAAAAGCCAAAAGACACAACAATAACAACATTATTTCCCATTCTAGCACACATTCTTGTAGCATAACACATTTTTTATTGGTTGTTCCAGAACCTCTCTACCCAATTTGAACATTTCTTTAGTAGACAATTATACTAGCCTACTGACTAGCTTAGATCTGTGCAACTAAAGATCAAGCTGCAGAAATCCAGATTGCTGCTATCCACAATAAAAAAGAGATTCAGCAAAACTCTTGCACAGTAACATTCAATCTGCTCCAATGACAAATAACTCACTGTAACTCATACCTCTCAACCTCTTAAAGCAAGAAATCTGGACAAAGCCATAAATAAAAGTGGGACGGACAAAGACCCAAAAATAGGGACAATTTTTAAATATTGCTCTTACAAACTTAGAAAGTTTACAGAATAATACATTTTGCATTGGCAAGAATTTTCTGAAGGATATGAAGTCTGAAACTCAAATCCATTTATCCATCCATCCTTTCATCCTCAACTCCTTTTCCCATTTTGCACATGGGGTTGGGCTGTCACTTCAACAGTGACAGTCATCTTGAGCCGAGGTTTACACTGCTGGGTGACAGTACTTCATCTGTACCACTCACTCAATCCACCTACTGCACCTACTGCATGTCTTTGGATTTTGGGAGGAAACTGGAGCACCTGGAGGAAACCCATGTGACTGATGGGAGAACATACAGACTCTGCACAGAAGGCATCCCTGCCAAGAATCAAACAGGAGAAGCTCTTGCTGAGAGGTGACAATGCTAACCACTGCACCACTACAGCCGCCTATAGAAGAGCTGTCACAGTTTAATATGAACCCTTCTGTAACTCATTAAAGATATCATTGGCTTACAGATTGAATTCGTTGTTGTTGACACACTTTTCAATAGAGCACTTGCCATCTTCAATCTTTAATGATTTACCACTAATTTGCCAGAAAAACATAATTTTATGAAAAACAGACCAAACATATGAGGCCAAAATCTGTACATTCTGTGAAAATCTGTACAGTTGAGAGTTATGCTATAAAAATTGCTAGCTCTGCATTTTGATCTTTATCTCAGCACTCACCTCACATGTATAAGAGCTGAAACATAAGGAGCTTGGGGGATTGCTGGATGATTTCTGGGTATTTGTAACTAAAGCAATAGACACCATCCTTTTCTGAGAAATCGAGTAGTATTACTTGACCACATCCACAATTACCATCCTTGGCTGTCTTGAGAGTCAGCATAACTGCTGTTTATTTCATTTAAAGCTCACTTACACTTAGCAAATAACTGAGCAGTTGCCACTTCAAAATCTAGGGCACCGACCGCAGAAATGTCTGCTTGTCCCTAACTATATATGACTATGTGATCTACAATCTCTTCCTTTCTGTCAAACTTGTTATTTCCCTTTTTAGCTTCAAGATTCATTGGAAGGTAACAATTCTAATTCAGCAGCTTCCTTCCGCCTTGTTTATTGCTCATCTCAAGCCTCCTGATACTTCAGTGATACACATAACTAAACATGTCACCTATTTTAGGTAAAGTAGTGATAATAGTAAAGTCATGTGCTAAATGCAGGTAAAACAGAGGGCTCAAGAACTTCTTATTGGAAATTATTAACTGATTAACTCATTATGGACACTTCATCATTTGACTAGAAAAGTGTTAAAGGTGAAGCGAGGGAGAGAGATGTGATACATTTATTGTTTAGTGCAGTTAATTATGCGTTTAGCATGGCACTGATTACAGCACTTGTAGATAATTCCCTGGCATATGAGAAAGGTGTGAGCTGATAAGTAATCGTGTTACTAGATCCATGAGTACACAGGATCTGAGTTGCAAAGCTCACACCACTAATAAGTGGGTTCTTGTAGTATTTTCTATGCAAGCAATGAGGAACAAATTAGTTATGAACTCACACCATTAGGGATGCAAGCCTTTTTAAAAGTTACCATTCAAGCAGATTTCTTGTGAATTGTTTATGCATGTTTTTAAACAGTTACATGCAATATATACAGCACAAGTACACTGATATGTCTATAAGCAAGTTAGGCAGTCACAAACACTGCAAAAAGGTGCATTAAAATAAAATTATAATAGTTATGATTCTGGGTAGGATATAATCGAAGTAAATAGTGTAAAGAAAATAAATGTGAAGTACAGCCATTTGGAATGTAAGAGAAAATTTGGGGAATTGTTATACATAGTTTGACTAGTTAGAAAACTCCCTTCCTCTGCGGCTTTAGTACAGAGTGTTTTCTACATACTATGGCATTCTAACTGCATATTAGAAACCAAAGGTTTGGCTGTTCATCTGAGGTTGTTAGTGATTTAGAGATGGTGAAGCTTTGTTGTTTTGTGATAGCAGGTCATGATAGAAATCTTGTTGTCTAATATGAGTACATTAAAAGAGACAGAGCTAGGTGTCACTGGAAATATTTTTGCTTTAATCATATTGTAGAGCTGGCTGGCTTGTTGGCAGATACAATTTGATATGCACAACAATATTTCAAGGTACTCCTGACATTTTCCTCTCTGTATGATATTCTTTCATTATATTGAAAGGTTTATAGCAAAAAATGTGTGCTAATGGTGAGGTACTGGTTTTTGTGTCATTTGGTAAATTTTCAGTGCAGACTGCTTGTCGTTCTTCATTGCCTTTCTAGCCTTGATGCACCATGGTAAGTTTCAGTCACCAGGAATATTAAAAATAACACATATGAAAAGTTTTACATAGTTATAGAAAAACAGTACTTCTAATCTCACTATATTTTCCTGACTAATCTAAAAGAATTAATGATACCTAGTTAAGTTACTTACTACTGCAAGGCAAGATAATATGGGTGAGAGTTCCTCGTTGTCAAATACAAGGCAGAATACAGAATGCTGAGAGCAAACTCCTACTAATATCTAAATAGTATTTTTGGCAGAATTACATCACACACATCTGGTCATCTGACTCAATTTCCCATGTTATCACCAACACTGGAAGCTGACAGGATTTTAGCACCTATGTGTTACCATACACACAGATAGAGCTTTGCTCAGATCTCCTGGTAGTCATACAATCATAAAATCATTTCATTCTTCCTACAGGAGCTACCAACTATTCTCTAGCACAGACATTGTGTCTCTGGCTCCATTCAGAACTGTGGGATAACATCTTTATGGTTTAATCCATAAAGCAATTTAATTTCAAGAATATTTTGCAAAGTCAGGTGGATTAAGATTAGCTTCTTCACTTCCATTATATGTTGTTACAATGTATACATTTAAACAGTTACAATAATGCATATACATTTCTTTTCTTTCCAACAGGACACACTGCTGATACATTTTAACACAAGCAAACCTCACAAATATAGTTTCAGCACAAGCATCTGTACAAATCAGTTTGATATATAAATTATATATAATTATTTACAAAATTCCAGCTAGCTGTACTGGCATATGTTACAAATCCACTGTCCTTTATCCCCTGGCATGGCTGGCAGTACCACCTGCATAAAGTAGAAATCTATAAAATAAAGCTGTGTATGTTGCAGTGAGTCTGGTTACAGTTAATTAATTGACTCTATTGGAAACTGGGGCATAAAGAAAATGTGCTTATTTTGACATCTCTCCCCATTGGATCTGCCCGGTGACCCCACTACATTCACCAAAATACACCATTTGTTTTGTCAAGGTGCAGGAGACAAGTGTTCCTGGGCTAGGTAAGAGACCTGCGACTCATTTATTCTTTCCCAGGGAACTTTATTAGCCCACTCATTCACCTCTATGGTGATATTCAAGTGGTAGGGAGCAAGACAGCTTACAAGTCTGGTGGGGTAGCCTACTCTCCCCCTTCCACCAGTTCACTCATTGCACTCTGTTACCCCACTGCTGAATACAGGGACCACTTCCTCCACATACTGCCTCACCTTACATGCATGCATGCAGGGCAGAGATCCATTCCCTGTGGATGCAAGAGCAATTGCTTCTGCTGTGTGTCACCTACATGGCAAGCCAGAGCAACATCCCTCCTTCCGAGGATGAGAAAGTCAGCAATGACCACTCATGCCAGTCCTCCCCACCAGCTCCTATAGATAATTAAGCCACTAATCAAATGCAGATCACTTGTATTGCAGTCAGGGTGTTATCCCTCAGTGCCAGAGACCCAGCCTACTCCTATGTTTTCTATTAATGCATGATACCAGGGAGTCACAATTATATGCAAAACATTAAGGTATTACTAGAGGTACAAAATGAATTTTAGAAACAGTGTACCTGTTTTGCAATTTACTAGCTATAGTAGTCTTTGTTTTTATGGCTAAGTAAACTTTTTATTGATGGAATTACTTTGCTATAATTCTTTTGTTACATACATTGAACAGTCCAAACGTGAGATACTTCCATATCCAATCCTTTGAGTTGCTGCATTTGCAGTGCTTAACTTTCCCAAATGCAATACATCTATCTCTCTCATGTGTTGAGTCTGTATTAAATTATTTATATTACTTATTTTGTTCAATGCTCAGAGTCATTAATCTTTGGTAAAAATGCTGTTATTTTCCAGACTCTGCAGGATAAAAGTTATAGACAAATAATGATCGTCTGATATGATGTTTGCCTTTAAGTCAAACTTATCTACTTGCTCTGTTATTGGATTGGAGGTATAAACACTGACAGTCCTACAATGTGATTATTAACTAGCCAATTTCCTTTAATTATATAATGCTGTCAGACAATGCATCATGCTTATAAATAAAGTATCAGAATATACAAGTTGCATCTCTATTATGTTATCTTTGTTCTATTTCTGTTTACTACATCATTTGTACATTTTTTGTTCAAGCTCTTCTTTTTGCAGTATGTGTAGGCTGTGACTGAAAAGGATCCCAATCATATAATGCAGCATTTTATATGTGTTTTATTATTAACACTTTGTGTGTGAAGAATTCCCAGTCTATACATGTGTTTTGTGTATATTATATTCTTGCAGTAATGCGGTCAGGAAAGCTGATTGCCACTCAAGCTTGTATAGAACAATGTAGTCCAAAAAGCTAAGAAGAGGAAGCTGGACTCCACATTTCCAGAATTCTCATGGGTCAAAGCACTTCATTGAAGAATCTTGATTTCAGGAGTTAGATTGTCCAACCAGGACTTATGGTGGATGTAACCTGAGCCAATTTCAGGTGAAGATTTTATTTGTGGAGATGAAAGACCTATAGCTGTGACTTTAAAAACAGCTTGTTTGCTGATGGGGCTTTGCAAGGCTAAAGAAACCTGCAAGTTGAAGACATCCTTAAGGACTGTAAACATAAAACAGATTACTGTAAATATTGTAATAGTTAGGGAACATTTACACTGAATAGCAAGAGAACTACATGTTGTTTCTTTTGTCGATAAACTTGTTTTTTTAAACATATTTTGTTGTTTATTTGCTGGAATAAAGTAAAAGTACTGTCTTACAAAAACATAGGAAGTAAAATAAACAAATTCTGGTCCATTCATTAAAATCTTTCCGGATTCCAGTTCACATTTTCAGTATTCCTTCATACAAGGTTTTTGAAAACAAACAGCACGTATAGCCACTAGGCCTAGTAGCTCCTGTGTAAAGTAACAGTTCCTTATTCTTTTCATACTTCAAGGAAGAATTCCATACTTCAGATATCAGGGACACCTTCAAGATGGCTTCATCCTACACACTTAACTCCCTTTAAACTCTTCCTTGGAAGCCTCTCACAGAGGTCAGAAATCTGCTTCAAATATTATTGGCCATCCCATTCAACCAGAGACAGCTGCATCCTATTAGTTGTTACACAACCTTGTCACTCTCTAGTTTGCCATCCTTATCTGTACTTGCCTTCCAAAACTCATACTAATCACTTAAATGTGAATGGGCCTAGCATGGGTGATGATGGATCTAAAAATTATAATCCTGCAGGGCCAAAGCTCTTCTGGACAATTTTGTTTGCAGGATTTTTGATGGCAGAGCCATTGTAGCAGGGCACATTCAGTGACTGACACAAATGCCAACTCCAGCAAATTGTAATTTAGGGTGGTAAAGGCCCATTTTATGGCAAGGTAGTCTCTTTCTCTCTCTCTCTCTCTCTATATATATATATATATGTATATATATATATATATATATATATATATATATATATATATATATATGTATGTGTGTGTGCGTGTGTATGTGTGTGTGTAAATCAGAATACCGTCTATCATCATTGATGAGTTTTTTATGTACACAACAGAAGTAATTTTCATCATACCGCTCAATCTGCAGTCATTGAAAATGTGTACAAAGACCATTGAAAAGTATGTACATCGAGCCAGAAAGCTGGACATCTAAATATGGGGTTGGCATAATGGTTAAAGTGATTGCCTCACAAACAAGAGGTATAGGGTTTGAGTCCCACCAAGGAAAATTAGCAAAGCTTAAAATAATCTTTAAAAGCAACTAGCCTAGTATTTACCTAATTGCCATAAAATGCAAATAGCAGACAACTCTTCCCACTTCTCCTAGGAATCTGGAATACTACTCAGAAATATGTTCAAATAACAGAGAACATTATCAAAGAAACTGTGCTAAATGTAAGATGGGTGTCTTCTTTCTTTAGACTATTGGTCCTACTGGTATGTTGTTCTTGTAGTGTGTTTTTTATGTACTAGACAGAGTCAAGAATTATGTGTCATGAGGGAGATTCAGAAAATTATGTGAAGAGGACAAATCTCCAAAACAGGTGCATCATGTGCAGGAGTAAATCAGGTATGAAAATAGGTACAACCTTCCAAAATAAGCAGAGATGGGAGGTCAGATTCTCATCCTCATCTATAGACTGAGACAAGACTGGTCTGTTCCTACTCCTGAGGCATCTGTGTACACTGCCTTTTGGAAAAGTCTGAAGTTATTAGTATTGGTTCTGAAAATAGCATATCTTTTAGTTGCCTAAAGGATTATGCTGTTTCAACTGTCTACTTAACCGCGTAAGTCATTCCCTCCAGTAGAGCTCTTTTGAGTGTCTACCTTTAACTCTCAGTGGGTGTGGCTTCAGCCTGTAAAAAATGAAGTTTTCACCTTACAATTCTAATGAATAATAATTGACAGAGGATATATATCAATACAGTTGTGTTTGCCATCATGTATGCTTCAAGATAAAATATTCTCATACCTTGTATGTAGCATGGTTTTGGAATTATTAATGCAACCATGAACAGGAAATATTTGACTCCTAGAGGCGCAGAAGGTGGTAACTGCAGAAATGTCTGGAGACATCACTCTGCTGTAATGAGTTAAAGGAAGACTTACCATTCATCACATCAGTGCAGAGGCAAGCAATAAATTTAAGACAAAACTCTAACAAAGAATTAATCTGTTTGTTAGTGGATGGCACTGGATATTTTTACTGCTTCAACTTTCTCAGCTTGTGGTTTCCCTATCCCTCTGCCTATTACATAGCCCAAATATTGGGTTACTACCATGACCAACTTGATCTTGGCTATCGATAATCTAGGTTAATGCAGGGGATATAAATCAGCTTGAACTTTAGGAAGATGGTTTTCAAAATGTTTGCAAAATATCATTACATCATCCGGTTAATCTGTTACATACCTTGTAAAGAATGTGAGAATTTTGTCCATCAGTCTCTGAAATTCTATAGGTGTTCCATGGAAACCAAAAGCAAGATTCTGTAAAGGAAGGGTCTATCTGGTCTGCAAAATACCATTTTCCTTAGTTTCTGAGTCTAGTAAATATTGCCAATAGCTTTCGATTAGGTCCGAAGTAGACACAAACTTTACCTTTTCCAACTTTTCCACCAGCTCAGTCATTTGGGCTAAGGGATATTAATCAAATTTACATATGCTGTTTTATTTTCTGAAATAATTGCAAAACATTATAGATCCATCAGGCTTGAAGATCAGTTCAATGGGGATATTCACCTACTTCTGGGATTCTTTTATGGCCCCTAATTTTAGAATTTTCTACACCTCTTTGTCAACTGACTGGCTTTATGATTTAGAATTCAGTATAGTTTCAAATTTCTCTGCCTCAATGCACACTTAATATGTTGTGCCTGATTAAACTGTCTGTGCCAAGAAACTGTAAAATATACACCTTCATTCCAAAATACAAATTCCATTACTTTGATTAATTGATAATGTTGCCCCTATTTTGATTTCAGAACAAGTTGTGAAGGCCTTATTTTCTTCTGTAAACACTTACTAGACAAACATCCATTTTTCTCTAAGGTTTTAGAACATGTTCATGATATAACTGTTTTGATTTCCTTTTTTCCAGTTGTCTGACACTATAATGTTCATTATATATTTTTATACAATTTTAGAAGGTCTTTGCCACTTGTTTTCTGCAGTAACTACTAAAAATAAGTTTTTTTTTTCCTTCTTGCTTGAATTCCCTAGAGATACGCATTGCTGTTGTATGCTCTTTACTCTGTCTCCTGTGTCCTCTACAGTGTTCTTTCATAATAGATATTATGCTTCTTAACCTGTCTTGTAGATCTAAAAAAAGAAGTACCTATCATAATTGCAAAGGGGGTGTTTTTTCTTCCCATGTTTCTTTCGCTAGATCTATCAAGCTTCAGGGTTGTCTGCCATATAGCAGTTCAAATGGGGACTACAGTTAATCGTCAAAGACAAAATCCATCAAACGGCTTTTAAGCAAACACTACTCAACGAGTTGCTTTTTATCATCCAGGCTGATCATCATAAATCCATTCATCGAATACTCATAGTTGGCCATCTACAAGGAAGTAGTACAACAGGAAGATTACAGTAACAATGGACATTTCTTAAGTACATATAGATTTGATAAAACAAGTATCATCTAGATTACTAGCAGAAAGAGGAAGATATGTATAACTTTTAGTAACAATGCTCTGAAAATTTTATAATAAATTTTTAATAGTTTTAACTGATTTTCAAACTGGGCAAGTAAATGAGTATTATCATTTTGCAG